>NW_011479443.1:11211-11799 GCF_000754665.1 Bison bison bison | reverse complement strand
AGCACATACATCACCAAATTGGCCAACCAATATCCAGATTAAACAGCACTGGGAAGTCCCTGGTTAACACCAACCTGGAGTCCCAGTTGGAAAAAGGTCTTGGGCAGTGTGTCCATCCCATGGGTGAGACGTCAAATTGGAGTTTGGGGGGCTCCCGCTTATAATACCAGGCTGCGAACTGATACCATCAGTTTGCATGCAAAAATGCCCCTCGGGTTTAACTTTTACAATGCTATTTGTTTCACCTTGTGAGTCATAAAACTTGTTAGGCCCAGGGGGACTGGCCAGGCCCTCAGGAGCTTAAGAGGATTCAAGACCCACTCTCTTATCTAAAGTGCTGCCTAACTTGATGTGCTTGAGGGCAGACATGTAATCCGGGCAGTGTCCAGGCAGGTCAGAGGCCTGCTCTCTTGCTTCTGAAACCTGAGTAAGACTTCCTCCATTTTAAGTTCCCTAATAACAGGCATTGTAGGAACACTAGGGCACTGCTCCTGGGTTAAAGGGAAAAAAACCAAACCTCCAACTTTTTTGTCATTTTTCTGTCACTTGTTCTAGATTCAAGGTCCAAATGACCAAGAAAAGATACCT
>NW_011479443.1:9341-11111 GCF_000754665.1 Bison bison bison | reverse complement strand
GAAAAGATACCTACCTTACACTGTATTGGGGAAATAAGGAAGAATTTGATGAATGTGACCTCCTGAAATCCCATGGGTGTCCAGGAGTGGGAGTTCCCCAGAAAGAAATTGGAGTACTATTTGGAAGGGGTGTTGGGCTATCACAAAACACATATCTACCATATCAATCACTTTAAATATTTGCCAGAATACTAGTACCATCTAATTTATTTGACCATTCCAAACACAAAGTTGTGGCAACTATAAAAAAGAAGTCACCATTATATCCCATATTCTGCCAGGACCTCAGTTTTGCTGGTGCTTTCTTTGTCATGTTTCTTCTACCTATGCCTTCTTTCCCATTCTTTGTGTTTTTCCAAACTTTATTATCTGTTGCTGAAACTACCCTTCCTTGGCTAGGATTCTTGGGATGCAAGTAAGAGAAAACCCTAACTCAACTATTAGAAACAATAAGGACATGTCTTACCACTGATATCAAGCATTCCAGAATTCCAGGTAAGCTACAGGCATCCTAGATCTTGGCTCTGGGCTTGTTTCTCTTGCAGTTTTCTTCATTTCCCCCCTTCCCTACGTGTTTTGGCACCAGTCTCGAGCTGGTTGTGAAATGGCTGATGTATTCCATGCATCTCCTCCATATATAACATTAATGGAAAAGGGGGACTTCTCTTGTCTGTAGATTATTTTAGGAGTAAGGTGGCTGCTGCCTATATCCCTCTTCAGGCTTAAAGGGACTTATTTTCCTAGCTGCTGAGATTGTTTCCTTCTGAGAGCCTGCAGCTGTCAACTCGTTTTGGAAATGCTCTTTGCTGAAGATAACTGTCTTTCCAAGTTCATGTTGTCTACCTGGGAGCAGCCCATATTCAATTATCTCAAATGTATAAGGAACCAGCCTCTTCCACCCAGCTCATAAAAACTCTGTGAGACCATAGAGTTCTTGGTGGATTGACTGAGGCCTTTGTGGAGGCTACGTTATACCTGAACTTTTCCCTCAACCACGTCTTGCTGCCTTCTCTTTGATCTCACAGGTATTGACCACAAGTACAGGTGGCACAAGAGAAGACACTACACATGGACATCACCAGATGGTCAAAACCGAAATTGGATTGATTATATTCTTTGCAGCCAAAGATGGAGAAGCCCTATACAGTCAGCAAAAACAAAACCAGGATCTGACTGTGGCTTAGATCATGAACTCCTTATTGCCAAATACAGATTCATTTGAAGAAAGTAGGAAAATCACTCAATCATTCAGGTATGACCTAAATCAAATTCCTTAAAATTATGCAGTGGAAGTGACAAATAGATTCAAGGGGTTAGATCTGATAGAGTGCCTGAAGAACTATGGGCAAGGTTTGTGACATTGTACAGAAGACAGTGATCAAGACCATCCCCAAGAAAAAGAAATGCAAAAAGTCAAAATGGTTGACTGACGAGGTCTTAAAAGTAACTGAGAAAAGAAGCTAAAGACAAAGGAGAAAAGGAAAGATACACCCATTTGAATGCAGAGTTCCGAAGAATAGCAAGGAGAGATAAGAAAGCCTTCCTCAGTGATTCATGCAAAGAAATAGAGGGAAAAAATAGAATGGGAAATACTAGAGATCTCTTCAAGAAAATTAGAGATACCAAGGGAATATTTTATGCAAAGATGAGCACACTAAAGGACACAGATGTTATGGACCTAAGAGAAGCAGAAGATTTTAAGAAGTGGCAAGAATACACAGAAGAACTATACAAAAAAGATCTTCATGACGCAGATAACCATGATGATGT
>NW_011479443.1:8138-8388 GCF_000754665.1 Bison bison bison | reverse complement strand
TTATTTTTTTGATTTATTTGTTTTAATTGGAGGCTAATTATAATATTGTGGTGGTTTTTGCCATACATTCACATGAATCAGCTATGGGTGTACGTGTGTTCCCCATCCTGAACCCTCCTCCCACTTCCCTCCCCACCCATCCCTCTGGGTCATCCCAGTGCACCAGCCCTGAGCACCCTGCCTCATGCATCAAACCTGGACTGGCAATCTGTTTCACATATGATAATATACATGTTTCAATGCTATTCTC
>NW_011479443.1:4833-5484 GCF_000754665.1 Bison bison bison | reverse complement strand
TTAAGATTTTCTATTTCTTCCTGGTTCAGTTTTGGAAAGTTGTACTTTTCTAAGAATTTGTCCATTTCTTCCAGGTTGTCCATTTAATTGGCATATAGTTGCTGATAGTAGTCTCTTATGATCCTTTGTATTTCTGTGTTGTCTGTTGTGATCTCTCCATTTTCATTTCTAATTTTGTTGATTTGATTTTTCTCCCTTTGTTTCTTGATGAGTCTGGCTAATGGTTTGTCAATTTTATTTATCTCCTCAAAGAGCCAGCTTTTGGCTTTGTTGATTTTTGCTATGATCTCTTTTGTTTCTTTTGCATTAATTTCTGCCTTAATTTTTAAGATTTCTTTCCTTCTACTAACCCTGGGGTTCTTCATTTCTTCCTTTTTTAGTTGCTTTAGGTGTAGAGTTAGGTTATTTATTTGATTTTTTTCTTGTTTCTTGAGGTAAGCCTGTATTGCTATGAACCTTCCCCTTAGCAGTGCTTTTAACACAGAAAGGGTGTAATAGGTTTTAGGTTGTTGTGTTTTCATTTTCATTCATTTCTATGCATATTTTGATTTCTTTTTTGATTTCTTCTGTGATTTGTTGGTTATTCAGCAGCATGTTGTTCAGCCTCCATATGTTGGAATTTTTAATAGTTTTTCTCCTGTAATTGACATT
>NW_011479443.1:0-1169 GCF_000754665.1 Bison bison bison | reverse complement strand
AGTCCTTGAATGACAAGAGTCTCTGGTAAATTCATGAAGCATTTCATGTATGAACAACTACAGTACAAAACCCCTGTGGTATAATTCTTGGTGTTTCCAAGTTGCCTTTGCACATAGTCAAATATTTGATGAGTGGATGTTTAATCATCATTCATAATAGTTTGACTAATTAATTTTATAGTGAGAAATGTCACCTCAAGCATAAAAGATTACACCATTAGATATATTGACTAGTTCATTTAAGCTGTCGTGTTTGAAAGTTATTAAAGCTTGTACAAACAATAGAAACTCATTCATTTATTAATTTACTTTAAAAGTTTATTTTAGCACCTACTAGGTGCTGTTTGTTGGTGCTATAAATACAATGATTAAATGAGACACTGTCCCTACTTGTGTCAAAGAAATCGTAGTCTGTCAGGGAATACAGATATTGGTAGTGGGATTTATACAAATACATAAATACTATGATGAATTCAAATACTTTACACAAATAAGTATACATATGCTATGTATATGCTATGAATCACTTATCTTATTTTTAAATTCTTTGTTTTAAAAAATGTTCTTGGAGTATAGTTGATTCACAATGTTGTAATACTTTCAGGTGTACACTAAAGTGATTCGGTTTTACATATACATATATTCATTCTTTTTCAGATGCTTTTCTCTTACAGGCTATCACAGAATATTGAGTAGAGTTCTCTGTGCTATACAATACATCCTTGTTGGTTGTCTGTCTTACATATAGTAGTGTGTGTATGTTCATCACAATCTCCCAATTTATCATTCTCTTCCATATTTCCCCTTTGGTAATCATGTTTGTTTTTAATATCTGTAAGTCTGCTTCTGTTTTATAAATAACTTCATTTGTATCATTTTGGTTTCTAAATTAGATTCCATATATGTACAATAACATATTTTTCTTTCTCTGTCTGACTTACTTCACTCAGTATGACAGTCTCTAGATCCATCCATGTTGCAGCAAATGTATTATTTTGTTCTTTTTTATGACTGAGTCATATTCCATTATATATATGTACCATATCTTCTTTATCCATTCCTCTGTTGATAGACATTTAGGTTGTTTCCATGTCTTGGCTAAGGTAAATAGCGCTACAGTGAACATTGGGGTGCATCTATCTGTCTGAATTATGGTTTTCTCCGAGTAT
>NW_011479442.1:4789-6073 GCF_000754665.1 Bison bison bison | reverse complement strand
AGACTCTGGATGCTGGGAGGGGATTGGGGGGCAGGAGGAGAAGGGGACGACAGAGGACAAGATGGCTGGATGGCATCACCGACTCGATGGACGTGAGTTTGAGTGAATTTCGGGAGTTGGTGATGGACAGGGAAGCTTGGCATGCTGCAATTCATAGGGTCACAAAGAGTCGGACACGACTGAGTGACCAAACTGAACTGAATTGAATCTCCTGGGCAAGTTACTTAATCTAACTGTGCTTCAATTTCCTTACTGAAAAGATGTGGATAGTGGTGTCTCCTCTAAAAGGAGCCACAAGGGTGACAGTAACTGCTGCAACATGCTCATCACAGGGCCCTGTCATTTGTGAAGACTCGGGGGCCCAGTCTTTAAGGTCTTCTCCCATGCCCCAGGGAAGAAGACAATGATGAGCTTAGAGACATCAAAAAGCATGTAGTGAGTAAAAAGATGTTAGAAAAAATCATGACTTGGGCTTTTAGCTCTGGATATCATGACAAGGGGTTGGCACACATGAGAATTCTCTGAAAACTGTTGACCACATATAGGTTAACATTCAAGGCCACCACCCATGTAATCTCCAAGATACCATCAGAAAAGGTCCTTCCACCTACTATGTCCTTCACAAATGTGAGTTCCCTTCCTGTACCTTTATTTTTCTCATAATGTTAATTCCTGGTTCCCAGTTTCCCATCAGCTCCTCTGGTGACACAGACAGACCTCCCAATTTTCCAAGTCCCTTTTGAAGAAGCCTTTGAAGACATGATCAGGTTTCCTTGCACACTTATGTGCTAGAGGACTATCAGTAGACAAGAATTCATTGTGAGGATCACACAACATATTTATGAAGATGAATCAATACCCTGGACCAAAGAGTCCAAGATGAGTAGAAGTGGCTACTACCTCAAATGTGTACGTACCAGTGCAACAAACAAGGGACCATTAAGAATCAAGTAAACATGAGAAGATGAAGTGAATAAAATTCTCTAAAGAAATAGAGGTCTATGAACTCTCTTATAAAGAACTCAGTCCTCTTAAAGCAGTTTCAGTTCAGTTCAGTTGCTCAGTCATGTCCGACTCTTTGCGACCCCATGAATTGCAGCACGCCAGGCCTCCCTGTCCATCACCCACGCCCGGAGTTCACTGAGACTCATGTCCATCGAGTCAGTGATAGCATCCAGCCATCTCATCCTCTGTCGTCGCTTCTCCTCCTGCCCTCAATCCCTCCCAGCATCAGAGTCTTTTCCAATGAGTCAACTCTTCACATGAGGTGGCCAAAGTACTGGA
>NW_011479442.1:0-701 GCF_000754665.1 Bison bison bison | reverse complement strand
TACATGTAGATAATTATGACTCAAAGGACAGATCAAAACTAAAATTTAACTGTTCTTAAAATCAAATGATAGTAATTATTACTTATTAAAACCTATGAGATACAGTGAAAGAAAAATTTAAAGAAATAGTTGAGCCCCAAACAGAAAAGGTGAAATATGAAAATCAATAAGACAATAATTGAATGAAACATATTAGAAAAAGAATTGCAAAATACTCAAAGTGAAAGGGACAAGATTTGAAAGAACAAATATATCAAATGAAAAACTAAAATTCAGTAGGGAGTAATAATGAAAACTAAATGTATTTGAGAAGTTTACAATTATAGATACTACACTAATGAAATTGATCATAGAACATGGCAGTGTTTCCTAATCTTTTTAAAAAATTTTATTTTATATTGGAGTATAGTTGATTAACAGTGTTGTGTAAGTTTCAGGTGTATAGCAAAGTGATTCAGTTATAATCTATTCTTTTTCAAGTTCTTTTCTCATTTAGGTTATTACAGAATATTGAGCCAAGTTCCTGTGTTATACAGGAGTTTTTTTAAATATCTTTTTCCTTATAGATGCTTACTCCTTGGAAGGAAAGTTATAACCAACCTAGATAGCATGTTCAAAAGCAGAGACATTATTTTGCCAACAAAGGTCCATCTAGTCAAGGCTACGGTTTTTCCTGTGGTCATGTATGGATGTGAGAGTTG
>NW_011479441.1:8954-10156 GCF_000754665.1 Bison bison bison | reverse complement strand
GGATGTTGGCAATTTGATCTCTGGTTCCTCTGCCTTTTCTAAATCCAGCTTGAACATCTGGAAGTTCTCGGGTCATGTTCTGTTGAAGCCTGGCTTGGAGAATTTTGAGCATTACTTTGTTAGTGTGTCAGATGAGTGCAATTGTGCGGTAGTTTGAACATTCTTTGGCATTGCCTTTCTTTGGGATTGGAAGGAAAACTGACCTTTTCTAGTCCTGTGGCCACTGCTGAGTTTTCCAAATTTGCTGGCATACTGAGTGCAGCACTTTCACAGCATCATCATTTAGGATTTGAAATAGGTCAACTGGAATTCCATCACCTCCACTAGCTTTGTTCACAGTGATCACTGCTTCCTAAGGTCCACTTGACTTCACATTCCTGGATGTCTGGCTCTAAGTGAATGATCACACTATTGTGGTTATCTGGGTCATGAAGATCTTTTTTCTATAGTTCTTCTATAAATTCTTACCACCTCTTCTTAATATCTTCTGCTTCTGTTAGGTCCATACCATTTCTGTCCTTTATTGTACCCCTCTTTGCACGAAATGTTCCCTTGGTATCTCTAATTTTCTTGACTAGATCTCTAGTCTTTCCCATTCTATTGTTTCCCTCTGTTTCTTTGCACTGATCACTGAGGAAGGCTTTCTTGTCTGTCCTTGCTATTCTTTAGAATTCTGCATTCAAATGGGTATATCTTTCCTTGTCTACAAGATGGCTATATCTATAAGATAGTGGAGTACAAGGACATGCACTCACCTTCTCCTGCGAGAACTCCTAAATCACAACTTGCTGCTGAACAACCATCGACAGGAGAATGTTGGATCCCAGCAAAAAAAGATACCCCACATTCAAGGGCAAAGGAGAAGCTCCAGCAAGATGGTGGGAGGGGCAAAATAGTGATTAGAATCAAACCTCATACCCACCAGAGATGCTTGGAGGGCTCAAACAAACCTTGTGCACACCACGACCCAGAGACCCCATAGAGACTGAGCCAGAACTGTGTTCAGTGTCTCCTGTAGAGGTACGGGTCAGCAGTGGCCTGCTTCAGGGGCAGGGGCTCTGGGTTCAGCAGGCCTGGGTATGGCATATGCCCTCTTGTAGGAGGTCACCATTAACCCCACCATAGAGCCACCAGAACTTACACAGGACTGGGGAAACAGACTCTTGGAGGGAAAAAACAAAACCTTGTGTGCATCAGGACCC
>NW_011479441.1:4064-5739 GCF_000754665.1 Bison bison bison | reverse complement strand
GGGATTCTCCAGGCAAGAATACTGCAGTGGGTTGCCATGCCTTCCTCCAGGGGATCGTCCCAACCCAGGGTTCAAACCCAGGTCTCCTGCATTGCAAGCAGATTCTTTACCATCTGAGCCACCAGGGAAGCCCAGATCTAACATAGTAGCTTTTTTATTCATTAATTACTCAGCTTGTACTAATGCAAATTCCCCATACACAGAAATACTCATATCCAGGGGTAAACAAAAAATAGCCTCTAGGTTAAATACAAAAGCCAAATCACAGACTCCTCTCACTGTGAATCAATATTCATTTCTAGTTTTCTACTCAGTCCATGGGATTCTCCAGGCACAAGCACTGGAGTGGGTTGCCACGCCTTCCTCCAGGGGCTCTTCCTAACCCAAGCTCTTATGTCTCTTGTATTGGCAGATGGGTTCTTTACCACTAGCGCCACCTGGGAAGCCCCAGCAATATGGAGAGTCCATAGTGAGGGGACAGGCTGGGTGAGCTCTAAGTTTCCTTGAAGATCTAACATAAATCTTTCCCTTCTCCAGGGGATCTTCCCAACTCAGGGATTGAACCCAGGTCTCCCACATTGCAGATGGATTCTTTATCAGCTGAGCCACCAGGGAAGCCCAAGAATACTGGAGTGGGTAGCCTATCCCTTCTCCAGCGGATCTTCCTGACCCAGGAATAGAACAGGGGTCTCCTGCATTGCAGATGGATTCTTTACCAACGGAGCTATCAGGGAAGCCCACATCAATCTCAACTCTGTATTACTCCTGACTACTGTTTGTCATTGCTACCCACTGTCACCTATTTCTATAGCAGTTGAGCACGAGTTTATTTTTGTCTCACTCTTCTACCACATCCTTAGGAAAGTAAGATTTTTGTCAGATCGAGCATAGAAGAAACAATCTCAGCTTTAAAAAAAGCCTGAATCCAGGAACATTTCAAAATAATTTCCTCAAAATCCAACATCAACATAAATATTTGAGATTGCTAACTTAAAGAATTGACCAGTAGGATTTTTTTTAATAAAAAAGAAATGTATTGAAATAGAACTCCTCTTCAGGTTAAAAATGAAGTGAAATATAAACTAAAATATTATTCATAGTAACAATTTATAGTCAGAAATATAATTCATAGTCTGAAACATAAGTTCAGTCCAACATGGCAATGAGCAGTCAGGATGCCCAAACTCTATCCAAAGAAGTTTTGAGGAAAGTGATTTATTATTTTAAGGATTAAATTTAAGTATTGTTGAGCTCATACCTTTTATTTGATATTTCCCAGTATTAGGGAATGAGTGGGACAATGGGAAAATGGAAAAGACAGTCTCTCTGGGGAATACTGTGGGAAAGTTGTTGAGATAATTTTCTTTAGATTTGGCCAAAACCTTTTTGGTAAAGAAGTACACAATGCTGGCTTGTGTATTTAGAAAGGGGTGGGTAAAAATACAGCAAGAAAAAACATATAAGCTAATATCTCATTAAGCTGACCACACCCTGAATACCAGTTGATGATTGACTTTATTCCTTTTTAATTATCTGGAATGTGCAACAGTGGGAACCCAGCCAGGGTCGGTATTGATTGGAAAGATGCATCTTTCTGTATCAAAAAACTGTCTGATTCTTGGACAAAAATAAAACACACTAAAGAGCTGCTGCATAGGACAGGGAGCTCAGCCTG
>NW_011479441.1:0-773 GCF_000754665.1 Bison bison bison | reverse complement strand
CAGATAATGGTAGTTGAACAAATACAAGATAATTTGCATCAGGCACAGCAAACTCACTTAAGGAAAAACCTAATGTCAGTTAGAGCCTTCTAAAAGTAGAATGGACTGCCTCATTCAGTAATTAAGTGAGGGGCACTGTCACTGAAGGAGCTCATGCCTGGAGCCCTCGTGTTGGTGAGACTCAGAGATCAGTGGAGAACCTGTGGAAGGACTGGCTGGAAGAGTGAACACAGAGATTCCCACAGAGTTTAAAGACAAAGAGTGAAGTGGGAGCCTGGGAAGCTTTACTGACATGGTATAGATCTCCAAAGTCTTATTGAGATGGGCCAGGGGCCAAAGAAAGCTAAAGAGGTTGGAAAGCACAGTTTAGCACAGACATGGACAGGAATTCTGACTGGATGGAGCAACCTTAAAGATCAGCAAACAGAGGTGTACTAGTTAGGTTAGGCTAGAATACGTGGGGGTAACAAAGTAACCTGGAATCTCACTGGCTTAACGTGACAAGAGTTTATCCTTACTCAAAATACATGCCCCAGTGCAGGTGGGTATGGAGTTCAGTTCCACACAGGTATTCTGGGGTCCAAGCCCACGGACCTCTGGTGCCTTGTAGCTGCTTCATATGGGTTACAGAGGCTCCAAGTTCTATGAACATAAGGAACAGAAAGAGGCAGTAGTACACAGACTCTTAAATTGCTCACACCTGGAGAAGGCAGTGGCACCCCACTCCAGTGTTCTTGCCTGGAGAATCCCAGGGACGGGGGAGCCTGGTGGGC
>NW_011479440.1:21268-22555 GCF_000754665.1 Bison bison bison | reverse complement strand
CTCTGTGCTGTTACAGAACTCTAGGAGTTAGAGACACTGAACTGTCCAGTGTTCTAAAAGCCCACTATCCCCAGTTTGGACTTCACAGACCAGATTCTGGTTTGGTCTTTGGCAAATCTGGTCCTCAGAAAATGAAATCTTCAACTAGTGACTGTGTGGGATTTCCCTGCAAACTAAGATGCTTGAGAATGTGCAGCCCACCACTTCATGAGCTGAGGACACACACCGGCCTCCATCATGACACCCAGAGAGCCAGCAGAGGGCGCCTCTGTGGCTGATGGAGAGGAGATGAAACTAGCAAGAAGAAGGTGTTAGACTTGCCCAAGGACACTAAAAAGTCTGGCCTGAAGAAAGCAGAACTGCCACTTCTGCTGCCTTCTCTTAAACTCGGTCCCAGAGCCCCAGGATGCAGGCTGCAGTCACGGCCCTGGGGAGCAGAAGGAAACACTCTGGTGGAAGTGTGTTCCAGTATTCCCCTGGTGGAAGACGGTGCCCATGGTGGGCATGGCCAGAGGAACCAAACTAGAGCCACCGGCCCTTCCACTGCCAATAGCAGAACAGCTCTGCCCTTGGCGGGCCCAAGTCTGGCACGGCCGCTCTCTAGTCACCAGCAATAAAATAACACTCAAGAGTAACAGAGGGAAGGAAAGGTGAACTGAAGTGTAAACCACCCCTACTCCAGCCTCCCCAGCAGTTGGCAGGTGCCTCCAGGTCCTCGACTCTTTGCACCTGCTCTCCGGCCAGAACAAGGGGCCTATTGTGTGCAGCTGTGTGCAGGGTGGTGCTAAGCAAACGAGAAGTGCCTCTCCTGATCATAAAGTAGATGGGATTCCAGGAAAACTTTACTCAGCCAAATAAAAGTGATTGTAAAGCACTTGGTGAAATATAAACTGCTACATAAATACTTAATAAAAGCTCACAGCAATGCACACAAGGACAGCTAGGTCAAAAATTACCCTAGCTCTCTAGCCCGGAGGGTTTCAGCAAAGAGAGAACTGTCTCCCTCCCTTGGGTTTGCTCAGCCACTTTGTATCCCTCTGCTCTGACCTGCCCTTCAGCCCCTGGCACTCCACTCCATGGATCTCTCTCCACACTGATAGAGCTCTGTGGTTTGAGGGCTTCTCATTTTCATTCTGGGTGGTTGTGTCAAATATTATTTGGAGCAACAGACACTGAATTCTATTTCTTTTGCTCAGAAGCTCCATTGGGGTCGTGTGGTGCTATGGGGGTGGCAATTTCTTTAAGGCTTAATTATGTTAATTTCACCCCAAACTCTCCAATATCAGA
>NW_011479440.1:19917-20169 GCF_000754665.1 Bison bison bison | reverse complement strand
TCCTGAAGAACTATGGATGGAGATTCATAACACTGTACAACAGGCACTGATCAAAACCATCCCCAAGAAAAAGAAATGCAAAAAGGCAAAATGGTTGACTGAGCTATTCTCAAATAGCTGAGAAAAGAAGAGAAGCAAAGGCAAAGGAGAAAAAGAAAGATATATCCATCTGAATGCAGAGTTCCAAAGAAGAGCAAGGAGAGATAAGAAAGCCTTTTCCAGTGAACAATGCAAAGAAATAGAGGAAGACAA
>NW_011479440.1:15071-18387 GCF_000754665.1 Bison bison bison | reverse complement strand
GTTAGCCATTCTTTTGATTAAGACTTTCACTGTTTCAGTCCTACCTTCTGCAGTCAAATGCTCTACCCCTGGGCTATGCCACCTCCACTCAGTCCTACTTTCTGAAGTTTCACTGCATGCTCAGACAGGAATTAGAGGGGGCAAAGGGAAGAGAGAAGGTTTCAGAATGCCTCAGGGAAGAAAAGGTAAGAGAAGGTAAACCGTGATGGCTGAAAGCCAAACAGATCTGCAGTTCCCCAGCAACACTTCAACCATCCAGTGTAAACCTCCTATGCTGGTGCCTTTTCCCTATGCTCCTGAGGGCATAGTTGCCAGGAGATGACCAACTGTCCCTCTTTGCCCGAGACTGAGAAATTTCCCAGGACTTGGGACATTCTGTGCCCAAATTAGAAAGTCTTGGGCCAACCTGACCAAGCTGATCACCATAGGGGCCAGAGGGTGTTTGCGGTTCAGGATCACTATGTTATAACCAGAGGACAGAGCACTCCAGCTAAATGCCATCCGCTGGGGTTTGGAAAAGCTGGGTTATCCAGAAGCCATGTGAAGGGGGCTTTAATTGGACTTTCATCGTATCTATGAAGAGCAGGGGAAGAGTTTCTAAAATTAATGGGTTTCATCAGGGGTACGTTAGCCCGTTTGAGGATGTTGGTCTTCAGCAGGACATTCACACAATAGCCTCATTATCAACGATCCTTATTTGTTCACTTTGATTCTCCGACGCAGGCTTTCTTCAAGTTCTATTCCCAGTGGTGTTGTTATATGTGCTTGAATGTAATAAAGCTGCATTTATTTTAAAAGTCTGTCACTGAGACTTTTCATTAATTTAAACTGATGCTACAAATCCCCCAAAGTATCTCCTTAAGCAGGGCCAATCAGTTTATTCAACACTGTGGAATGGCTTGTTTAAAAATAGAAGTTTGTGGGAATAGGTGGATTTGCTTAAGGAAAAAAGGAATTTAAAGATGTTTTCGATGTGGACTATTTTTTAAGTTTTTATTGAATTTGCTACAATCTTCTTCTGTGTCATGTTTTGGTTTTTGGCCGCAAAGCATGTGGGATCTTAGCTCCCTAACCAGGGACTGAACCTGAACCCCTCCTCCATGGGAAGGTGAAGTTTTAACCACTGGATCACCAGGGAAGTCCCCAGTTTTTTTAAAGTACTCTTTCTGGAGAGATGCATAGACAGAGAGATACTCAGGAAGATGCTCAAAGCTGCGTGTTCATAAAGAGAGTCCAGTAATGCTATGCTAATTAGCCAACACATAATGCCATTTATTCAAGGTAAAACTTCCCTCCGTGTCTGATCTACTTTTCTACATTTTTGTTGTTTAGTCCCTAAGTTGTCTCTGACTTTTTTGTGACCCCATGGGCTGCAGCCCACCAGGCAAGAATACTGGAATGGGTTGCCATTTCCTTCTCCAGATGATCTTCCTGAAGTGAAGTGAAGTGAAAGTCACTCAGTCGTGTCCAACTCTTTGCGACCCCATAGACTATACAGTCCATGGAATTCTCCAGGCCAGAATACTGGAGTGGGCAGCATTTCCCTTCTCCAGGGGATCTTCCCAACCCAGGGATTGCACCTGTGTCTCCTGCATTGGCAGGTGGATTCTTTACCACTGAGCCACTTGGGAAGCACTTTTCTACATTAACACCTAGTAAATGGAGGGTGCCTCACAATTTTCAAAGATATTTCATGTGCGTTTGCTTACTGGAGGCTCACTACAACCCTATGAGGTCAGCAGGGGAAGCATTAATTTCACCATTTCATAGAAGGAGGAAATGAAACATAGAGTTAAAGTAAACCTGTCCAAAGGCAGACACATATACCATGAGCAAGCTGGATCTGGTACTCAGGTTTGTTACCAACAAGTATGTTTGTTGGTTCATTTATTGAATTCAACAGTATTCAACAGTATAGAGAGTCAATTCTACGGCAGGTACAACTAAACAGGGAGGATACATAGAGAAGACACAGGCTTGTCTTCTAGTGGGAGATTAGATAAAACATGCTCACTGGAGATGTGCCAGAGGGACACCTATGTGCTGAGGGTCTTAGACTGGGCTTGGGGCAGGGGGATTCAGGCTCCTCAGAGGATGCCATTGAGTCAAGGATAAGGAGGGGCAGGCCACAGCAACAGCTTTTTCTGGCCCCTTCAGGCCTTTTCTGGTCCTGGTCATTAAGCTTTTCAGCCTGAGTTTTTTTTTGGCGGGGGGCACACTGCATGGCACGTGGGATCTTAGTTCCTTGACCAGGGATCGAACCCTCACTCCCTGTACTGGCAGCTCGGAGGCTTAACTACTCGATTACCAGGAAGTCCCCAGCCTGAGTTCTTGTGTAGCATAACCCTCTACACATCCGTTGGACCCAAGGCTGGTGCACCCTGACCTCAGGTGAGGCCAGCTCACTCTGGCTCTCTTTCAAGAGGGACTTATCCCAGGTCTGGGCCTGAAGCTGTGTCCAGAAGCAAGAAGGGGGACAAAATGGGCCACCGAGTAACTCAAACTATGGTGGCTTAAGATCCATCCATTCAGAGACACGTGGACCACTAAAATACCAGGGGGCAAAATGTAGAAGCTCCTGTGACACCGGAGCTACAAATCAAAGTAAATTTTCCTTCAGAGGGAAATGAAACTTCATTACAGAGGCAACAAATCCAAGGATCAAAGGCACACTCACGTAAAAAAGTAACGTTCATTGGCTTGAGAAATTGGGCAATCATGACTGATTTTAATGACCTCTCTCCTTTTCCACAAAGGTTAACCCAAGGGTGACAGAAAGGACTTCAGAGAATTGGGCAACTAGATTTGCCCTGCAACCTCACCCTTCCTGGTTTCTAACGCAAGTAAAATAGAAAGATTCCCTGAATGAGTCACTGTTAAAAAGTTCTAGGTGGAACCGTTGAAACGGCCTTTGCTATGAAACAAGATATTAAAGGTAGGCAGTCTAGTCTAGGACATATCCATAGATGCAATTAACTCTCACTTTATCAGCAGTGGGCCCAAATGCCCACCACCTGTGCTGAACAGGGGCAACGGTGAGGATTTTAACATTTTTGCAGAAGGAAGAAAAAACAAAGATAAAGATGAGAGGAAGTGGGTGAAGCTGTCTCCCTGTTCAGTTCAGTTCAGTTGCTCAGTCGTATCTGACTCTCTGCAATGCCAGGGACTGCAGCACGCCAGGCTTCCCTGTCCATCACCAACTCCTACAGGCTACTCCAATTCACCTCCATCACGTCGGTGATGCCATCCAACCATCTCATCCTCTGTCGTCCCCTTCTCCTCCTGCCTTCAATCTTTCCCAGCATCACGGTCTTTT
>NW_011479440.1:12769-13989 GCF_000754665.1 Bison bison bison | reverse complement strand
CAGTGACTGCCAGAAATAACTCTTCTGGGTCAGAGCACCTGGATGAAAATGTTTCAGGCAGGTTCTGCTTGTGTCAGTCAAAGGCGTTCTGATGAAGCAACACTGCTATCACTCAAGGACTGACTGTCCACTTCAGACAGAAAAGGCCGGGGCACTTGTCCCGCCCAGCAGCCTTGTTTCAGTCAATTCGCCACCTCCCTTACGTGCTCTCAGAGCGCTGAATAGAAAGCAATGGCAGACTTCAAATTTGTAAATAAATATCAATCAGAATGTATACAGCCAAAACTATGTTGGGTACCATCAGCGATTCTGACGTTACTTAAAACATTTCTGGAGTGCCTCTCTGGAAAGTCTATGTAAAATCAGTTTAAGTGTCACAAGAAATACACAGCTCCTTTTATCCTCTTACCCCAAATAGATCCCAAATGGTATAACGCAGCTTAAGCAGCCTCCCCATTCAACAGTGTGGTTCCAAAAGACTTACAGATATTTACCCCAAATCCAGTGTGCCTTGACAGGAAGAATGGCCTACAACTCTTCACCCTGGCCCTGGACATTTACCTGTCCTGTTCAACCACACCCTAATGATGTGCCAATATTAACAACAGCAATCACGTACTCATGTGTCAGCATACCCCTTCACAACAGTCCTGCAGAACAGGTACAATTATGCCCATCTCAAAATAAGGGAAGAGGTTGTGCTGTTAAAGGACCTTCCAGAAGCACACAGTCAATGTCTAAACCAAGATTAAAACCTTCACCTGGATCATTCTAGTGACTGTACTCACTCTTCCAGACACGCACCAATCACCTGGCTCATGCATCCTAACCTCTCAGGGCCTTCTCTAATTCTCCGTCTGTATCACTGATGATCAATGGGCTGAACACCAACAGCTTGCAGACTGGGAAACTGACCATATGACCTCAAGGCTTTTTCTCCAGGGAATCTTCCCAACCCAGGGATCAAACCCAGGTCTCCCGCACTGCAGGCAGATTCTTTACCAACTGAGCCACTAGGGAAGCCCAAGAATACTGGAGTGGGTAGCCTATTCCTTCTCCAGAGGATCAAACCGGGGTTTCCTGCATTGCAGGCAGATTCTTTACCAACTGAGCTATCAGGGACCCTTTCCTAAAGAAGATGTCAAAAAATATTTTGAGGACTGGTGGCCTCAGTGAAGTCAGTCCATGACCTACTAAAGTTGCCTACTCTGAAGGAGGCA
>NW_011479440.1:9726-12669 GCF_000754665.1 Bison bison bison | reverse complement strand
TCTATGAGGTGGTGGAGCTGGGCTTCAGATCTGGGTCATCCAGCCTTCAACAGGTGGTTACAGACATCTGTGCTGAGCCGTGAGGGTGTCTCCTCTCACTACTTTAGACCTGACAGTTGACAAGCCCATCCTGAATGTGGCAGACCATATTATGCTGTTAGTCACTAGGATAAGCTGGGTTTTTCTCACTCAATTCTGCAGGTTGAGCTGCTGTATGTGACACTATAATCTTAAGGGATAAATGTCACTGTATTGCCATGGAGTAGGTCCTGAAAAATAGCTGTCACTAGAGGCAAGTTTTGAAATAAATATATGATGGAGAATATGCCAATCTAAGCCCTTAGAGGAATTATTGCACAGGGGTGCATGTCAAATGTATCTATCTTACCTTATCAGGATTATAAAAATCTTTCACTGACACAAATATTTCATGCTACACCAAGTTAAGCCATTTTCTATGTAATCTATTTTTCCTTCCAAACTTTTCCATGAGCAATTATGTTTACCTAAAGCAAGTTAGAATGTAAGCTGCCATACTAGCTATACCTCAGTACTTTCATTCTAGGACACACAGTCAAATCAGAAAAAAGTCAAGAGTCATGTTTCTGCTTCCAGGAAGATTGAATAAAATGAAATCCAAAAATGTCTGAAGGGGACCGAGAAGACGTGGAGGCAGACAGTGCTCCAAACAAAATAATATTTTCCTGGTCAAAAAAAAAAGGAAAACCAACCAAATCCCTATTTGTTCTTCTCTCCCTCCTACCAGCCTTTCACAAGCAGAGCTTCCTGCAGGATAGGAGGCAGAGGAAGAACTAGCAATGAGAAGAGCTGGGATACTGAAGACTGCACCTCAGATTATAATCCTCCAGGCACCACAACAGGGGCTGCTGAGAAGAGATATAAGCCCTGGCTTCAGCACGAGTTTAGTCTGGTTTGTGCCTAAACCAGCTCAGAAGCAAATGACTTTAGGACTTGACTCAATATCACTCAATATTATTTCCATGATCCACTGTTTACTTTCTTTTCTCTGCCCACTTCCTCTTGGCTCTGTTTTTTTGTAATCTTATATTTGCTTCTCCATCGGGGTTTTCACTGGCTATACCATATTTAAAATTCTATGTATACGGCCTTGAGCCTTCAAAAACTACAACATAATCCTAAACGAACAGAAGGCAAACAATAATAATAACTTACTTTAGCATGAGAGTATGGGAGCTATATGTAGCAACTGCTGCATTCTGCTGGCCTGTTCTGATGTGATTGGAATGAGCTGTGCAAATGTCTGTGTCTGAATATCTATACACTCGGCACATAGGTCTTTTCTGCAATTAATCATTCATTGCCAGATTGAAGATTCTGAAGGTCTTTCCATTTTGCTCTGTGAACCAGTGAAAAACCTTTTAGTGTTACAAATTGGCCCCTCCTCCTACCTCAAATCCTCAAAACAGTGTTCTTTAAATAACTGCATTATAAAAACAGAATCAACTATTTTCCCTCATCTTTCCTGCATATACAGCCAAAATCAACCATTTTGTTCATCTCAATTAAAAAAAATTATTTTGTACGTGTCAGAAATTGGGTGTTAATGGTTCTCACATTCATTCCCACTTGTTGCTATGACACAGTCTATCCCTCCAATCCAGCAGAAGAAAAATAGTCTCATTACCCTACTTTCCTGAAGCATTCAGAAGGTTTCGAGACCAGAACAAAACTCGAGAAGTAAAATAATTGCTTTGTATATTCCTGCTTCTGCCTCTCCAATTAAGTAGAGAAATCCTGGAGAGGCCTTATAAACATTGGAAGACTTGTCTGATCAGTGGCAACAAGGGAAAATTCGCAGTAAGAGTATGTGTCTATAGTCTCTCAGGTGAAGTGGAAGGTAAGATTATCTAAGAGGCAGAGGACGTGCCTTCACTGCAGTGTGACCCTGCGGATCTCATGGAGTTTATTCTCTAATGCCAGGTGCCCCGTGTACTCCACCCAGAGTCCCAGCGTCATACTGAGGAACTGCAAAATGGATACTGATCCACAATGAACACAAGTGGCTATGTAGATCTATTAGCCAGAAGAGAACAGAAACATTCTGGGGCTGACATCTAGATCCAGGCCCATGGAGGCCAACAACATGGCAGAGGAGCAGCAAAACCAGCTAGGACTGGCTCAGAGAGGGAACTGAGGCATCGTGCCACAAAGCACAAATAGTTGTACATGTGGAATGGATGAACGTCAAGGTCACCAGGGAAGTAGAAACTCCTGTAGGAGGTATGCTGACTGTAGGAGAAGCCAGCTGAGTATATATACAACGCTGAGAAAAAAGGACTCAGAGGAGAATGACTGCAAAGGCCCATGGAGATGAGGACAGGTGGAGGAGAGCCTAGCACGGGAATGCTGCTCAAGTATGATGAGGATGGAAGACCTAAAGCTTTGGCTCTCTTATCCTCAAGGTTAAGCGTGAGCCAAGCTGATTCAGAGGGGGTGGGAAAAGCCTAACCAGAGCGGTAGTTGCTCAGGGTTAACATAAAAACGGGTGGAGGGACATCCCTGGTGGTACAATGATGGGAATCCGCCTATCAGTGAGGAGACAGAGGTTTGATATCTGGTCCAGGAAGATTCACATGCCACGGGGCAAATTAAGTCCGGATGCCACAACTACTGAGCCTGTACTCCTCAGCAAGAGAAGCCACCGCAATAAGAAGCCCGCACGCCGCGACTAGAGTAGTCCCCACTCACCGTAACTACAGAAAGCCCACGCACAGCAACAAAGACTCAGTGCAACCAAAAAAAAAAAAAAGGGTGGAAAACTGATGACTGGATAAACAAAATGTACTATATGGCCATAAGAAGAAAAGAAGTGCTGGTACATGCTACAACTTGGATGAACCTTAAAAAGCATTATGCTAAGTGAATTGTTCCATTTATACGAAATATCCAGAATAGGCAAAT
>NW_011479440.1:6611-8755 GCF_000754665.1 Bison bison bison | reverse complement strand
CAGCCAGATAGTTGGCCTAACAGTTCTAAAAAGGTGCTTGAGAATGTATTTGCTAAATTGTTCACTCTTCATACAGGTATTTTCAGCATCATTGCAGGCAAAGCCTACATTTAGCTGTTTTTAAGCCCAGTGTTAGCTTTTTTCCGTGGGCACCTTTATATTTATCTTGGTCTCAGGGATTCTCTAGTTGAAATTCTCTGTGCTTCTACAAAGGCAAAAGATGGAGGATTTTCTGCCTTTGGCAGTGGTAGGAGGTTTTTGCCTGAAGGATACATGCTGGTTCTCATGATGGAGTATACCTCACATGAGTCAAGCTTGCTAATTTGAAGACTTCTTTGTGAAATCCTGGAAGCCAATATTTATTTCCAGCCAAGATGGGAAGGAGGTGGAGGGCGGGGGAGGTGAGAAGACAAATGATGCTTACGTGGTACTCCCTGAGACTAGATGTGTGAAAACGTTCTTTTCCTGCATAGTTTGATTAATTTTATTCAGAAGAGATAAAAACTGAAAGGATGTGAGATATGGCTCTGTTCAGAGAGACAGTGACTTGTTTGACTTTTAAAAGTTGAGAAACAGGTAGATCCACAGTGGGAGGGTATAAATAGTTATGATAACCCAGCTGATATGGATTTTTAACATCAATATTTTCATTTTAATCATGTGTCTCCACTGACAAGTCTTATTCTTTTTCGGGATCCTTGATTTTCATTAATTTTCTTGATTTAAAGTAAAATATTTTCAAAGGAACACAAACCCAACCTATAAAGATAACAAAGTCACAACCCATTTGACAATATGAAGTGGCAACTGTTACTTAAGACTAAATGAGAAATTCAATGAAAAGCCTCAGAGAGGGGATTAACTATAGATGATACATGCAGCTCAAGGCTACTCTTCATAAATGGTGCAAAGAGAGGGCACACATATGCTCAGGCTACAGAACTTCATATTATTAAATGTATATTCTTGAGTAATTTGGTAAAAACCTAGTTTAAGACTATTTCCTGCTCCCATCATTGCATTGCATGCTATGCAGGCTAAGTTGCTTCAGTCGTGTCCGACTCTGTACGACCCCATAGATGGCAGCCCACCAGGCTCCTCTGTCCCTGAGATTCTCCAGACATGAATACTGGAGTGGGTTGCTATTTCCTTCTCCAATCATTGCATTAGGTCAGTGATTAAAGTACAGGTTAATGATAAGCCAAGGTTGCCAACCATGGAAGAAGCACTTCCTGGATTACACTACCCGTATTCTGTCTACAAATAACATTTGACTTCCTTCCTTCCTCCCACCTTCTTTCTCTTCCTTCCTTCATTTTCTGCATCATATATATTAACAATAAAAGTTGCTTTGAAAAAAATAGGTTTTGCAGAAGTAACAAATAAGAGCTTGAAATAATGGCTTTCCTCCATACTATAGTATTCATTATTTTGTTCAATATCCTAAGATATTAAAAGCTGGCAAATTAAACAGAAAAGTTTTTGTTTAGCAGAGCTATTTTCATGGTGCAAAAGTGCCCCCTTGGTTAACTTCTGGACTCATTTGAAGTTAGCAGGCTTTGGATTCCACCATTTGATAGAAAACGATTTTCTCAGTTTCAGGACAACATCCTTCATGAAAGTATACCGAACATGAATAGTTTATATGAGTAAAATTCAATTTTTAAAAATCCCACTAATTCAAAAAACATAGGACTGCCTAAGAAAAAACCGTTTTGAATTAACTAAAACGGGATCATCTGATATATCAGAAGATACATTCAGTGCGGTGACAACATTTGCTCTAAATGATCACAACAAGGAGGAAACAAATATTAGTGCTTGATACATAATAGGCACTCAAATATTTGTTAAATGAGTAAATGAATGAATGATTACAATAGTAAATAAGTATAAACTAAAATTTGCTTTTTAATTAAAAAAACCATGGTTATGCTGCTCAAAACAAATGAAAAATTGTTCATTTTTCACCATCTTAATATACCAGTGGGTAAGTTATTGGGATGGTTTCTCATCAAGTTTACGTAAGAACCACATACTGAACCTGTGGGAATTTTCTTTTTGAAATATGGTATCATTTATACCTGTTTTAATGGAGAAGGAAATGGCAACCCACTCTAGTATTCTTGCCTGGAGAATTCCAT
>NW_011479440.1:5835-6452 GCF_000754665.1 Bison bison bison | reverse complement strand
AAATGTTGAAGGTATGGATGAATGAGTGGATAAGGAGATAAAACACACAGACTGTTGGAACTAGTGCTGCTTTAACCCAACCACCTCAGTTCTTGCCTCAAGTCACTCGCCCTGGGTTAAACAACTGGCCAGTGAAAGATTCAGAACTTGCACCCAGGTCTCTTCTGTACTCCCCTCTACAACATGCTACCCCTTGCACGCACATTTTTGAAAGCATGTTCATCCACCCCATTATGGAGTTTCCTAAGCATTTTACCCTCCTGATTTAATTCTTTAATTGTAAGCCATTTTCTACACATACAAAGCAATGGCGGTCAGGAATATCACTAACCCGCTAGAATGAAGGCTCCTTGAGGATAGGAAAATTTGCCTGTTCTGTTTACTTCTACATGAGAGGCACTTAGAAAATGCTCAGTAAATATTTGCTAAAAAAGAATACATATTATTTCCTTTCCAGCGATTAGCAAATTCTTCAGAGATGACAAATGTTAGTACAGATAATACTAAGAAACACTCAAAGAATCAAACATTTCAATAAAAATGATGTGAAATGGTACTCCTCCTTCCCTCCCCTTTCTTCTCTTCTCCAACACCACAGCTCAAAAGCATCAATTCTT
>NW_011479440.1:5075-5735 GCF_000754665.1 Bison bison bison | reverse complement strand
AAAGCCAAATACCAACTGCTTCTCTTTGATAATTTAAATGAATATGCCACAACAGTTGGATACATTTTCATGATTCTACTCAGCACCTGATAGAAACTTTAGCATGATAATATACACCCCATTCCCATTGTTCCAGGTCAGTACAAAGCTTAGTTGAGAAACAAGCTGTTTTCAGGCCTATGTTCTACTTTGCCCTGGGAAGAGGAGGGGTGGTGGGCGAAGGTAGAAAGAAGAGAACTAACACCAACTGAGCTTCCAGTATGTGCCTGCCTGCTAGGGGCTTTATCTCACCTGCTAGTTACAACAATACTGGGAGATACCCCTTTCTTACAGAAGAGGATCTTGACACTTGCTGGGTGAAGTGACTCACCCAAGACCACACCGAGTCAGTAGCAGAGCTGAGATGAAAACCCAAGTTCATGTGGCTCCAAAGCATTCCTCTGTCCATGGCATTACACCACTAATTAATTCCATTTAGCATCATTATTAATTATCCTATGTCTGGATATTGGGTTCTGCTAGAATGTAAAGGTCTTCAAAGCAAGTAACTTGCCTGTCATCTTGTTCATCTTCATACCCCTAGCACCCACCTCAATGCCTAATGCGCAGTATCTCAAAACATAATCATAGACATCAATCTCAAAATCTAAATGTTGAAGG
>NW_011479440.1:1080-1455 GCF_000754665.1 Bison bison bison | reverse complement strand
CTCTTCGCGACCCCATGGACTGCAGCCTACCAGGCTCCTCCGTCCATGGGGTTTTCCAGGCAAGAGTACTGGAGTGGGGTGCCATTGCCTTCTCCCATATATACACTACTATGCATAAAATATATAACTGATGGGAACCGACTACATAGCACAGGGAACTCTATTCAATACTCTGTGTAATGGCCTATATGGGAAGAGAATCTAAAAATGAGGGGATATATGTATATGTATATCCGATTCACTTGGCTGTACAGCAGAAACTAAGAACAATGTAAAGCAGCTATATGCCGATTTAAAAAAAGAATTGAGATTCAGAAACAATTAAATTTTTTTAAATAAAAAGATATGTTAATCGTCAGGGAAATGTAAATCAAA
>NW_011479440.1:0-980 GCF_000754665.1 Bison bison bison | reverse complement strand
GTGGGAATGTAAAATAGTGCAACCACTGCGGAAAAGAGTTTGGTGGTTTTTCACAAAGTTAAGCATAGCGTTCCCACATGACCCAGCAATTCCACTACCATAACAGGTATATACACAAAATAATTAAAAACAAGTACTCCTAATAAGTACATGTACACACCCGCTCATAGCAGTACTATTAACAATAGCAAAAGGCAGAACAAGACAGATGTGCATCAACTGATAAGTGGAGAAATGATTACATATTCCATATGATGGAGTATTATTCGGTCTTAAAATGAAAAAAGTATTCCTACATTCTATAACAGAGGTGTACCTTGAGAACATTATGCTAAGTGAAAGAAACCAGTCATGAAAGACCACATACGATTGATTCCATTCATGTGAAATGTCCAGAATAGGCAAATGGAGAGAGACATAAGGTAGATCAGTAGTTGCTTTGGGCTGGGACAGATGAAAGCTGGGGAACGACAGCTACAGGGTATGGGATTTCTTCTGAAGGTGACAAAAACGTTCGAGAATTCATTGTGGTGAGGGTTGTACAACTCTGTGACTATAGTAAAAACAGCTGAATTACATACTTTAAATGGATGAATTGTATGGTGTGTGGATTATATTTCAATAAAGCTGTTATTGAGATATAACTCCAGAAAAGCTACAAGGTGAAATATGTCTTAGAGAAAGAGAGGGCTTGTCTACAAGAGAGAGAGACTCCTTGAAACAGTGGAAAGAGACAGTCAGGAGAGCCGGGAAAGAGCCAGTTTGGATGGACTTGAAAAAAAGATGAGGGTGAAGCGTGAGAAAAGAAATTGGTAAGAGCAGCAAAGAATGGTTAAAATCTATTTCTTCCATCTTAGAAAATGAACTCTGCTGCTTTTTTCTCATTATAAAAGAAAAATGTATGTTCACTATTGAGAATTTATAGAATATAGAAATGCAGAAAGGAAAAAACCCTCTTGTTTATAGTCCTACCAGCCAGA
>NW_011479439.1:19014-20326 GCF_000754665.1 Bison bison bison | reverse complement strand
CAGGTTTCCTAGTACTGCTTATTGAAGAGACTATCTTTTCTCTATTATATATTCTTAATTCCTTTGGATAATAGACCATAGGCGCATGGGTTTATTTCTGGGTTCTCTATTCTGTTCCAGTCCCCTTCAGTTTTCAAGTCTATTGTAAGCACCAGAACTCAGCTGTTTTGTATCATATATATATATATGTATATACACACATATATTAATATTTTAGTGGTATTCTTTAAATTTGCCCTAAAATTTATTATTTTCTATGTATTCCAAATATATTAATCCATTTAAATTAATATATTCATATAATATACATTGTTAGGATAATTTTATAATTATAGTCATATAGTTGTATCTGTGTATATGTATATATATATTTATACTAGTAAAGTAGAGCTTTATTTTACTGATAATCCTTAATTATAAAATTATAAGACAAAAATGGGGAAGGGGTTATACAGCTATGCCATTAACTCTTTGAGGTCAGACTATCATCTTTGTATATTTACCCCTAACATTTGATGTAGTATACACATATATATATATACATAGGCACCCATTAAATCCTTATTGAACAATGCATGTCTATAAAAATGAATTCCTCCCATTTTCTGTTTTAAAATCTGAAATATGACATTTGGAGTGACAATATAATGTGGCCGAATTCCATAGTACATTTTTCTAATATATCTATAGGCTCTTCATTGAATATAAACTCAGGCTAAATTGAATTAACATAATAAGTACTTCTGTGACTATTAAATATAAAAGACCTTTTCAGTTGTTACTAATATATAAGCTTAATTTAAAGGATACTTCAGGTGTACCTTTATTTCAGGTAGTGGTTTTAATGCAGACAGGAAAAGTAATATGTGATATACCCATAAGTCCTAAATGCACTTTAAGGTCATAGTATAGTGGTAAATAGTTTAAGATGAAATACCACTTCATAAGGAAATATTCTGTCTCTTGTGAATTATACACAGAGAATGGAATTGTTAGAGTAACATTCTAATCTGGAAACAGTATTTCCTTATCTGTTTTGCTTGTGGCTAGGTTCATCAAATATTTTTATTATACCTGAAATTTCTAATTAAAGATATCCATAAGTATTAGACGTATAAGCACAAACTATATTACTTTTTGCTATTTATCACTTTATTTTGAAAAAGAATACTTCATCATTCATAAAATAAAAGACTTCCTAGTCCCTCCCCCATGGTATTAAAAATAAGCAAACAAACAAATTTTTTAAAATCTGATATTATGTCTGTTTGAGCTTTATCTTTACAAGGAAATAGACCCTCAAAATTTGAAC
>NW_011479439.1:17098-18123 GCF_000754665.1 Bison bison bison | reverse complement strand
GCCATATACCAGTCCATCATATCTGACCCTCCTCGCCTGCCAATGCTGTTCATACTTGAGATTCAGAATGCACACCCCAAGACATAGATTCAGCAGGCTTGAGTCTGGAAGTATCTGTTTATTTGTTCTGTTTGCCTCAAAAATAAAGAGGAGCTATTTAATGCTTACCTAAAAGTATATCTTTAAAGAATTTATTCAAGCAATATACCACAATCTCTCATTTTGCCATATTCTCAGTAGACCAGGGTATTTCCATCAGATTCCTTGGCAAAAATCTTGAGATTATTTGAGTTACATAATACAGTGTTATACTGGTGACAGGACTGAAAATAAAACTCTGTGTGATGTGTCCAACTACAAAGCTTGTGACGTAAAAACTCCTTATATGTGCAGTACAAAAGTTGGCATCACTCAACCAGCCCTCCCCACAGTGTAGCCCATCACAGTGTGACTGGCCCAGTGCACGAGGTCTCAAACTGCAGTGGGCAACAAGAATCACCTGGGTTGCATGCTTAAAATGCAGATTCCAGAGTTCCATACCCAGAAATTTTGATTGAGTAGAGTAAGGGAAGGGCCCAGTAATCTGTATTTAACAGACCTCTACCCTGAGATTTGGTAAGCTGACCACTACTAGTTGAAGAGACACCTTGCCAGAGAGTTACCTTCTCTTATGTTAGTATATACAGACTTGGAAATAGCTGAGCATGCTAAGTCGCTTCAGTCGTGTCTGACCCTTTGCAACCCCATGGACTGTAGACTGCTGGGCTCCTCTGTCCACAGAATTTTCCAGGCAAGAATACTGGAGTAGGTTGCCATTTCCTCCTCCAGGGAATCTTCCCCACCCAGGGATCAAACCCACATCTCCTGTGTCTCCTGCACTGCAGGCAGATTCTTTACCGCTGAGCTACCTGGGAAGCCCTGGAAATAGCTGTAGTCACTTTGAAATAGTGATCCACCCACCACCATCCTGCATGTTGGCAAGGCCTCAACTGAGGAGGTATTTCCAGTCTCTTGAAGTAGAATTT
>NW_011479439.1:13130-15827 GCF_000754665.1 Bison bison bison | reverse complement strand
AAAAAAAAAAAAAACTGCTGATTGGTGCCTAGTGGCAATATTTGAACTCCTCAAAATCCAAAATAAAATGAACTAAAAGAGACTACAGTTTATTTTTAGCCCACTTGTTCTGAGTTTTCCAAGTCATTCAGAAACTTTAGTCTCTTCTAGTTTCTTAATTCCTAAGAATGTGGCTTGTGCTCGGGTGTCAAGTCACCCTTTCATCACGTTGACCGTGTGAGAGCTTTTCACCTCTGTTCACTTTGTATTGGTCTGCATTCGACCACTTCCTTGGAGCCACACTAGCTGGGCTTTTCTCTCACCACTCAGCACGTGGTAGCATGTGAGTCGGGTTAGTTAGTTAGAAGGTGGACCAGAAAAGTTTTCCTCATACTTCTTGATTGGATGAATTTGAGGAAAGATCTTGTATAGAACTACAGTTTATTTTTTTAGAAGATTAATCATTTTATATGTGTATGGAGAATACTTTTAACATAAACTTTCTGATTAAAATTACAGATACGCATGTACAAATATAGAGGTGAGAAAAGATATATCTGTGCTGTGTATTATTTTATATACCTAAGATTGGCAGTTCGAGATAACCAAGCTTAAAATAAAGTCCCATTTTTGGCCAAGTAGACTTGCATGCCAACACAAAGACATTATGGTATTAAAACCATATGCAATTCTAGCCATATTTTTCTCTTTTCTCTTCATGGGTATTGCATGATGGTATTTCTAATACAAATACTAATATGCTTTGGAAATAATGGCACTCGCAGGTCTTTCATCATATTGTATCACTGCTTTATCATATTAGGCTAATACACTGCGAGAGTTGGTAGAACCTCTCCATGCCAAATCGGATCCACTTCTGTTGGCACTCAACCCATTGGACTCACAGATTGATAAGCTAATGTTTAGAGAATTTAGATCGGAGAGAGTCGGCACGACGCAGACTTAACATCAACCTCTTGCAAGCAACTAAAATGGCCTCGACCTTGCTGTTTATAACAGAAAACAGACTTTTAAAAGCTTAGATCATCAAGTGTTTTGGATTGGGGGCCTCCCTAAAGGGATATTAAGAGGGGCAGGCCACTCTTAAGAAGAATGCAAGCTTTCTTCACTGGGACTAGCATAAGATCAAAGCCAGTCAAGATGGAGCACAGTGACAGAAAACTGCTGTTTCTGTGGGTGAACAGAGGCAAAGGGTACTGACTGGGGAAGGGCTCAGTTGTGTTCTCCTGTCACAGGAAAGGAGAGGGATCAGCTCCAATAACTAGAAAACCCTGGCTGTTCAATGGACTCTTAAGTGGCCTCTTGAAGGCAAAGCAGAGAAAGCGAATTCTGTGTGTTAAGTGTATTTTTGCATTTTTAAAATTTGACGTGCTGTATTGTACTACATTAAGTGTAATCTATTAAGGCAAGGTATCTACAACCTGCTCTGAAACTTACTATGTTTATTCTATTATAAAGTGTATTCAGGTGCAACACAGAGACTGCTTTCAGTGGCACTAATGAAGAAAATGCCACATGCCAGGCTTTAGTAGATTCCTCAGCTAAAATCCTAACTTTCTCCTTACTTCTTGGCACTTGTATACAAATGGTGTTGCCTCATAGGACAGGCATGAGCTATTCTTTTCTGTAAAATTTTCCAAATCTATAGGCTGTGGTTTTCACTTTGGAAAAAGTATTTTGTCTGGTTGTCTTTCAAAATAGTTTCAGATATTATTTAATACTATGTAACTGGGTCCCTTATGGCTCAATATTGCTTATTTTTCTTCTGTAGTGGATGTGAAATTTCCTTTATTTAGTTGGATAAGATACTCTGTAATAATTTTAATGCTAATTAATGGATATTTCATACTGTGCAATGAACAGATAATTTAACATTGTATTTGGAAATGTTTTTTTTCTTCCTGTCGCCGCAGTGTGTGGTATTGCATAATGTGAATACTTGTAAAAATATAAATTACATAAAAATAAAAATATGACCAATTGGTATCAGATCTTTTTAGATAGCTAAATAATTTGCTAAGTATGCTTGATAGTAAATATCTTTCTAAAGAGGAGTAATCTATGCTTCTTTCTCACAAATGGAATTTGTGTTGTGAATAAAATCACATTGATATGCCTTACAGTTGCCTCTGTGCTCTAACCATTTTAATGTGTTTTTTTAAGTATATATAAAAATGATGGTTCTGGTATATAGAAATGCATCAAAAAGCATTATGTTGGTTTTAAATATTCGTGGGATTGTCTTGAGTCATTCTCCCTGTTTAAGTCATAGTAAAATTTTATGATATGAAGAATTTTAGTTTTTTCTCATTAAGGAATATGATGACTCCACATTAATTTTTTAATAATCATCTTTTAGCTTTGTTTTTAAACTGTATCCTTTATGAATTCCTTCCTAAGAACCAGGTACCTTGACCTCCATATCTTTATATAAATTTTCTAAATTCGCTGGGTAAATATAGAATCTGTTATTTATGTTTGCAATTCTCCTTCAAAGAACCTTCCCTTTGGGTCAATAAATCAATGCCAAGGACACCAAGATTTTGCCATCTGAACTATTTATCATAAAAACAACCGTAATACCCTGAAAATACAACCACTTTCATAGTTGTGGCATTAAACCACATAATTCGGCAGAAATTACCTGCTTCGAGAATGAAATGTAGAATAAGCTTCAGCTCTGTCTGTGGTGTCACC
>NW_011479439.1:11803-13030 GCF_000754665.1 Bison bison bison | reverse complement strand
ATTTGCCTGGAAGCCTTAGAGCACTCCGCGACCGTACAAGAACGAATACCTCTCACATTTGACTGGTGACTAATGCTACTATGTCCAGCCTTCTCCCCCACTTGTGACTTAGTCTTTTCCAGCTTTCTATGCTCATTACCCAGTTGTGTTGTGGAAGGAACAACTGTTTCCATGAGGACATCATTATCCTATTTTAAAAGAGCACAGTTCCCTTCCAAAACATGTACAAGAACTGATTATTCATTGCTGACTTGATTCTTTAAGAGCCTAGTTCGTATACTCGTTTTGTTTTGTTTTGTTTTCATTTTTTACTCTCCTTCCACATTGTCATTGCAGAGGCAGGGAAACAGCGAGGACACCAGAATAACATTTTAGGTCGCCACACTTGTAAACTCTGCTCTTAATTTTCACCAAAGAAACATGAACGACATTACACAAGAGACTGGTATAAAAAAATTACTCAGACTGATACAGAGTCCTCTTTGGAGTACTTGGTGTCTAAAGTGAAGAAAATCATCACTCAGTTTAAACATTGGGTTCATCAGACACCATGTCCTGTAGAAGATTGGGAAATGCAAAGAGAGCAAGGCATAAGCACTCAGGGAAAGTCGCAGTCTAGGTCTCTAGAGGTGCACATGGAGTGAGGTGCAGAACGAAAAAACATTGGGATTTCTCCTCAGGTTTCATATCTCATTTTCTCGAATATCTCTTCTATCTATCTATTAATATAGAGTAATACATATATTGAATATTTATCAACAAAAGTGTTTTAACTGAAAAGGGTATACAATCGAACAGGTTTAAAAACACTGGCCATGAATGTAAGGAAATAGGTCAACCAAACATCCTGCGGTGTTTGAGGAATGCGTTATCATCTGCTAATAAGCCTTTTCAAGAAAGTTCCAACCAACTATTATTTTCTATTGGCTAATCTTTTCTTTGAGCTTTTATTACTGCCTGGAGGTCATATGCAACCTGAAGGAGCCAGACACAACTATATTGATGCTCAGTGCATTTCTTAGAGTCACAGTGTTTCATGGTGTAGCTAGAGTATAAATGAAACGATAAAGAGGATCTTCTTCTAGCCCTGCCACTATGACACAGCCAGAAACGAGTCCTCCCTTGGCTCAGAATACAAGTTATCCATAACTTCATTGGGATCCTCAAATCTATCAATGAAATTTTATATAGGAAAGAGAACTTTATATGTTCTCTTCACTTTAATAA
>NW_011479439.1:8198-10356 GCF_000754665.1 Bison bison bison | reverse complement strand
AGAAAAAAAAAGCTTTCAGTGTTAAGTCATGTTTGTCATTTTTTATATTAAATCTTTACCATTCTTGAAATAAAACTACATTGAAATTTTATTTTATAATCCAGCATGTGACTCAGTATTCCACAAACTGTAAGAATTGAGGAGAAAGAAAACTGGGTAAGAATGTTTTTTCAACAAAATATATACTCCTTACAGTGTTAGGTAATATGGAAGAAGGTTATCTTAAAAATTTACTATGTGGAAATGTTTCTGCCTGCCTTGAATCCTAAAACTATTATTTGAATTCCTTTTTTCTTTACCTTCCTTTAAGAACTGAAAAGCAAATAATACATTAGGCTTCATGATACCTAGACTACTATAATTCACATCTGTTAGGGCTCCGATTTCTCCCCCACCCTCTGCTTTATGAAATTTTTCTGGTTTAAGATGCAGTCTTGCCTTGAAGCAAAAATAATGATAACTACTAAATAATTCCTCAGGGTTCTTTCCTGGCCTATGATTTTATGAAATGGAATTATGCTGTTCAAATGTATCCTTGTTTTTACAACTCCATTTAGTTTTACACTGAATAACCTTATGATTTTTTGCCTTCCTGGCTCCAAACCATTCTGTTTAAAATTCCTTATCTCATTTCAACCTTAGCCTACAAGGCAGCTAGTTGCTCTTTTTACAGTCCTCTGTACCCCCACCCACCCCTCAGAATCCTCTAGGTGCTGGAAACATTGAAGGATGAGGCAACAGAAAATTAAAAAGCTGTTTCCTTTTTTTGTACTTTTAGATTATAGCTCTAACTTAGATATATGATTAGAAAGTTAAAGTTTGTTGTAGAGGAATAGTGGTAGCAGGTACTGATAACAAAGGACTTTCTAATGAGAGAACTCAATAATCACACTTACCAATAGTTGCTAACCTTAGCAGGAAAGTAAAAATTGAATATGAAACTTAAATGAAGTCACTTTTTCATCCTAAAGGTGATCCCTTCAAGTTAAGGTACTGTGTTTGTGGGCTTTGGGGGAAGTTTTAGGTACACTCTAAAAAAGTTTTTTTCAATGCTGTATTTCAAGCATCTCACAAATTCGTTAACACCTCCTGTTTAATACACAGTTCAAATGATTCCTGACAAAACTGGCAGTCTAGAATTCTTAGTAAAATCATGAATTCTGGAGCCACACTGCTCAGTTGGAATTCCAAGTCCACCACTTAGTAAATGTGACCTTGAGCAAGGTACTTCCCTGCTGGAAAATGAAAATCAAATAGATCGACTCCTAGTACTGCTGTGAGGATTAAATGAGATCATGCATGTTAAGCATTTACCCTAGTTCCTGACACATATAAATGTTTACATTATTACCAATTAGGGTGTCTTTAAAAAAAAATGTGTCAGAAAGCCTAAAATATTCACATGGACCATGGTGGAATGAATGATATTCCATATTTACTTTTTGGGCCAATGTAATTAGCATTCCTCAAATAGGACTCTTTGGCTCTCTATTAAAGGAAATGTAATATAACCCTAATCCTATCTGCCAATCCAAGCAAAATCCAAGTTAATCTTTGTTTATCATTGAGAAAAATACATCAGTAGTCAGACAATTCAAGAATAATATGGTAGTTTGATTTGCTGAAATAGATTCAAGATGCTTTCCTGAACCAGACCTTTTTTTTTTCCTCAAAAATATTTAATTGGAGTGTTTTCTTCCTTGGTCTTTCAAATGTTAAGTAGCTTCCTTCAATACATGCCATATTTTTACTTATATTTGCATATAAACATTCCCACATGTCATTCTAATTAAAGCATTATTATTGATGATCATTTACTGTATTTACAGTGTGGCAGGCATTACTATGGCAGTCACATGAAACCTAATAATCCTCTACAGCATACTTTTGGAAGATTTTTACAATCATATATACTCCAGCGAATGCCATTCCATCTTATGAATTCTAGAAAAATGTAAACATCAGTTCATTCAGTGTTGTTAAACCAGGAGAGCTCTGTTACTTAGCACATCTATGCTTATCAGTATAATGATAAGGGATATTCATTACTGTTTTAAAATGTTAAATTATGTTCAGAATTGTTTCTGTGTTGTGTACCTTTTGTACTGTAATTCTTTGAATTTAATGGACTCAAGATATGTACAGTGATTTGCTATTT
>NW_011479439.1:7469-8098 GCF_000754665.1 Bison bison bison | reverse complement strand
CTAGCAACTGTGGGTTTGATGGGTTGTTTTTCTTTTTTTTAATGTAATAGTGTTTTCCCTATCATTCATTATTCCGTTTCTCAGATATTTTTTGTTTGTTTGTTTAGTAGATTTTTGGAGTGTCAAATCACTGTATTACACTGGATTCATATTTCTCTGGTTTTTTTTTTTTTGGACATTGCAGGTGAAAGTAGGGAAGAAAAGTTAGGAGACTCTTTGCAAGATTTATACAGGGCATTGGAACAAGCCAGTCTGTCGCCTCTGGGAGAACATCGCATTTCAACCAAGATGGAATACAAACTATCCTTTATAAAGAGATGTAATGATCCTGTGATGAATGAAAAACTACACAGGCTGAGAATTCTCAAAAGCACTTTAAAGGTAAGATATGAAATGGAAGGAGACATTCGTTTTAAGAGATTCATTCCTGAAAAAATCGATTATCAGATACTCTAAGGGACAAAATGGGAGGGGGATAAATAGAACAAATGTAATAAGTGTATTTGGCCAAAAGGAAATAATCTTAGCTTTATATTAACATCTCAGAGCATGCACAGACTACACATTATGTGACTTAGTTCTAGCAGAAAACAGGATGTAATTTTTTTTTTCCAAAAATGTAGGGCTAG
>NW_011479439.1:4811-5613 GCF_000754665.1 Bison bison bison | reverse complement strand
GAAGATACCCTGGAAAAGGAAATGGCTACCACTCCAGTATTCTTGCCTGGGAGATTCCATGGAAAAAAGAGCCTGGTGGGCCACAGTTCATGGGGTCACAAAAGAGTTGAATATGACTTAGCAACTAAACAACAACCAAAGAGATAACAAAATAGGAAATGCATGATTTGAAAAAACTTCTGGTAGCCAGCAGCCAAGTTCTCATAGTCAGTTAGCTCTCAGTTGATATTCATGTGAATGCTGTTGCAAATCCATGGGACAACGTAATGACCTTTTGATAACTAAGACCAGAATTTTTAAAGAGCTTTAATATACATAGGAATAATTCTGGTGCCCAGCTAAGGTCCAGAGATATCCTTACTACCTCCCACTTCACCGAGCCCCCATTCTCATTCAGGTCCAAACTACCAACTGAGCATCTAGCAGGAGGAAATAGGACAATGCAAAAGTAACCCAAGACACAATGGGGTAAGCCCACTCAACAGCAGTGATCAGATGTTATGGGGACTTATAGAAATGAAGGAGAAAACATTTTTTCAGTTGTTTAAGGAAGGCTTGAAGAAATGAGAGGCGTATGAACTGGACATTAAAGGATGAGGGAAAGTTTCCATAGGCAGAGATGGGAAACAGGATAGGGTCCAAAGGAAAAATAAACCAGGGTGCCTACATGTAGAAAAAAGTACCTGAGGATTTGAGTCTAAATAGTGAGTTTGAGTATCCAGTGAACCAGTGAAGTTGTTCAGTCATGTCCGACTCTGCAATCCCATGGACTGTAGCCTACCAGTCTCCTCCATCCATGGAA
>NW_011479439.1:2548-4711 GCF_000754665.1 Bison bison bison | reverse complement strand
CAGGGGATCTTCCCGACCCAGGGATCGAACCCAGGTCTCCCACATTGCAGGCAGACACTTTACCATCTGAGCTACCAGGGAAGCCTGAGTTTGAGTATAACAGAGCTGTTTCTTCTGGGCTTTTGCCTGTTAACTCTTTAGTTAAAATCTGAAGAAAATTGTCCCTTTTGTAACTCTTGAATCCTTTTATTTTTCAGGCCAGAGAAGGGGAAGTAGCCATTATCGATAAAGTACTAGACAATCCAGACTTGACATCGAAAGAATTCCAGCAGTGGAAGCAGATGTACCTCGATCTTTTCTTGGATATCTGTCAAAATACCACCTCAAATGACCCATTAAGCATTTCTTCTGAAGTAGATGTAATCACTTCCTCTCTCACACACACTCATTCATACATTGAAACGCATGTGTAAGTGTATTGTGCCGTCTGGCCATTTGGTACCTTCTGGTACTTTGAACAAGTATATAAGGTAGTTTTTATATCAACGTGTGGGACACGTTGACAAGCTATACTTTAATGTTACCATTATATGAAACAAACCCTATATGGTCATAATACCACTGTCTTTAATGAGCATTTGTATATTTTATATGCATAGTGCTCAGCTTATGTTTACCATGTGCAAAATCAACTGTCTTCAATGATTTAAAATTAACTTTTGCAAACAACCCTGAAGACAGGTGGTCTTCAAGTAGAAAAAAAAAAACACAAAAAGGCGGTTTTCTATCTAAGGTCATCTTTTCTCCCTTTAATTTTATATAAACAAGACTTCAAAACTAAGTCACATTTTTTCAGGTGCAGACATCCTTGTGGGTGGGAAAGAATTTAAACCTTTTTTATATTTATTAAAATGTTCTAAGGATTTTCTTAAACATTGCACAAAGTTTAATGCTGTAGTTTTATTTTTGTGAAATGTAGATGCGCATACATACAAGAGTTAAGCAAAATAGAAGAGCATCAACATAAGAAAAGTTCAGGTATCAAATATTCGTCTTAATAGTCTATTAACTTGTGAAAGCTGGTTAATGGAAATACTATTCCATATCCATGGGGACACTCAATGGTGTATCAGGGCAAAGCTTTGTAAGATGTTTTTGTAACTGAGACCAAAATTGAAGATAGAGCTGCTTTATTTTCTTGGTTTAAATCTTCCTTTATTTTTGTAGTGATGAAATGCTGATTGTGTACAGAGGAATTTGAGAGTGAATTTTTTAAAACACACTTAACTCACCCAGAAAGGCAGCTAACATATATATATATAATTTCAGCCCAAACTCATGTTTTTAAACTCCAACTCCTAAAAACCTACAAGGTATAAACGGAAATGAATCAACTTCCCAGTTAGTGTCCAGTTTTCCCCCTAGTCCGTTAGTGAAACTTATGTAATTATACTTCAGGCAGGGAAGTAAAATATGTTTGGTTTCAGGCTGATGTGTGTTCTAATATAGAAAACAATGTTGAAAACGAAAAATGTACCTCTCTCCTGAGGAGCAAGAAGATGATGGTCATTCAGAGAGATATTACATTGAACTATACGATAGAAACAATTTTTAGAGGTTTTTCCTAGTTTCATGATTTGTTCTATAGAGTGGATAAAGTCTATGAAAAAAATCCTCTTCATATATTTCCATTTATAAGCATCTCATTTTTGAAAAGTGATCACAGCATGATAATGACTGTGCTGCTTTTTAGTGTCTGGCTGCATAACGTACAAGTCACAATTTGCTGGGTTTTGGTTTGGTTTTGTTTTTTTTCTTTAGAAGGAGGAAGAGACCCTCCTTTACTATTCTATATCCTGAAATCTACTTCTAATCAGCTTTATACTGTTGCCTGTACAGCTCAGTGAATGTACTTTCATCTCTAAGCGTTCAGATATCTGCCAGTGACTATTTTTGCTGTAGAGAAGAAAGTAAAAACTCCACAGCAAGGATCTTTTTCTTTGCTTTTGAAACCACCATTGAATCACTATCGTTTTGCAGACTTTGCACAACTGTACAGGAGAGTGGCCTTTCTACAGCACATTTTCAGTAATCCTATATTTAGTCAAAGTGGATGAGAAATCATGTATTAATGTTTGTATGGAATTTGGGGTCCAGTGTAATATTTTTATCATTTAAAAAAACCTATTTGTAAAAACATTTATTTACTGCATGGATATTGAC
>NW_011479439.1:0-714 GCF_000754665.1 Bison bison bison | reverse complement strand
TACAATGATTGCATGTTTTTTAACCAAGGCACTTTCCCATCACTATTCAGATAATGCCATCTTCTAGAACCATTCATTACAGTCATTATACCTAACAATTTTCTGGTCTGGCATATAACTTATTATGGTACGTTTTTTGGCTGTTTGGCACAAAAATAATCACTGTTTAGAACCTGGGAAACACTTTTAACTACAAGAGGGAAAACGGGGTCATATTTTATTTTTGAAAGTCCATCTCTAGCCCAACATGAGAATTTCTAGAAATGCCCAGCTCACTGGAGATGATTCATATATCCTAAATTTGATCCCTCCTGTCTCCCATTCTCAGAATAAGGGCAAATGTTTCTCTTTGGCCAAGTCTAGGAAAAGCCCACGACTTGCTCCTCCCTAGCCCCGAGGCTGCTTAACCCATTAAGCCCAGAACAAAATCCGGTGTCTCTCCCGGCTCTCCCTCCCTCTGCTCGTCCCCACCCTCTGCCAGCTGCAGCACTGCGCACTGCAGGCCGCTCCAGGCCCAGGGGAGCGCGCAGCCAATGTCCTCCCAGCGGTCCAGGTCGAGGTCATAGCCCACCACGTTGCGGGTGGGCACCTGACGTGAGTCTCGCCACTTGAGGCCGCCCAGTAGCAGCACCGTCTCCTCCACCAAGGCCAGCCCATAGCAAAAGCGGTCGTAGGGTAGCGGCCGCAGCCGAGTCCACTGGTCGGTGCCGGGGT
>NW_011479438.1:9229-9705 GCF_000754665.1 Bison bison bison | reverse complement strand
CAGTCATGTCCAACTCTTTGTGACCCCATGCACTGTAGCACACCAGGCTCCTCTGTCCATGGGGATTCTCCAGGCAACAATACTGGAGTAGATTGCCATGCCCTCCTCCAAGGGATCACCCCAACCTGGGATTGAACACAGGTCTTCCACATTTCAGACGGATTCTTCACTGCCTGAGGCACAAGGGAAGCCCATGAATACCGCAGTGGGTAACATAGCCCTTCTCCAGGAGATCTTTCCAACACAGGAATTGAACCAGGGTCCTACATTGCATGCAGATTCTTTACCAGCTGAACTGCCGGGGAAGCCCAAAAATGTGTTAGTCACTCAGTCATGTCCAAGTCTTTGCAACCCCATGGACTGTAGTCTGTCAGGCTCCTCTGTTCATGGAATTCTCCAGGCAAGAATACTGGAGCGGGATGCCATTTCCTTCTCCAGGGGATTTTCCTGACCCAGGGATTGAACACTGGTCTCCT
>NW_011479438.1:4491-5455 GCF_000754665.1 Bison bison bison | reverse complement strand
TCAGCTTCAACATCTTCTTTGTTACAGCAATTCTATCCTTTGTGAAGTGGAATCTCACTGTGGTTTTGATTTGCATTATCCAAATGATTACTGATGTATAGCATCCTTTCACATATCTATTGATCGTTTTGATGTATTCTTTTGAGGAATGCCGACTCATATTCTTTGCCAATTAAAAATTTCTATTCAGTTCAGTTCAGTCGCTCAGTCATATCTCACTCTTTGTGACCCCATGGACCAACGTCAGGCCTCCCTGTCCATCACCAACTCGGAGTTTACTCAAACTCCTATTATTTGTCTTTTATTAGGTTATAAGAGATATTATTTGCAAATATCTTCTCCTATATTATCTCCCATTCTATGAGTTGCATTTTCACTTTCTTGATGGAATCATTTGAAGCACATTTATTTTTTTGTTTAATAGATTGTAATGAAGTCCAACTTATTTTTTCCACCTGGGCTAATTCACAGTAAATACAGAAGAATCTCCATTAGTAAAACAGGGCATGACCCATTCTGTGAATACTTTTAAAACCTCTCTTTGTATAATGTTTAATAATGTTTTATTGGCCAAAGCAATTCACATGATCAAGGTGAAACTCAAAGTTACAAAGATAAACTTAACTCTTTAATGGTAGGAATGAAAATTTCCTTGGTGACCCAGTGCTGAGATTCTGCACTCCCAATGCAGGGGTCCTGGGTTTAATTCTTCACCAGGGAACTAGATCCCACATGCCATAACCAAGATTTTGCATGATGCAGCTAAAAGATTCTGAACATTGCAATGAAGACTGGAGATCCCACAAGCTGCAACAAAGACCTAGCACAGCCAAGTAAATAAATAAAAATAAATATTTACTTAATGAGAGGAAATAAAAAGTAGGGTGGCTTATTTTAGCAAAATATATTGCATCCTTATTTAAGTGATGCTTCAACTGTGATGTTTCATTCCACATCTAACAAG
>NW_011479438.1:0-1053 GCF_000754665.1 Bison bison bison | reverse complement strand
GTTCTTGCCTGGAGAATCCCAAGGATGGCGGAGCCTGGTGGGCTGCCATCTATGGGGTCGCACAGAGTCAGACACGACTGAAGAAACTTAGCAGCAGCAGCACTTTCAAATATTGGATAAATTTGTTCATAGTACTCTTTCATGAAATTTTAATATCTGTATTATCTCGCTAATTACATTCCTATTTTGTCCTCTATTTATATATGCATATTTTTTAGTATTTATATTTATGTCTCTTCAAAGAATAAAGTTTTGCTTTCTTTATTTTTAATTATTTGCTTTTGTATTTATAATTTTTACATTTCTTTTATATTTAGGATTGTTTTCCATCTTTATGACTCTAAGTTAAATGTTTTAGTGATGCATTTTCAAAAATTCCTGAAGAAATTAATTTGTCTATAAACTGAATTGTAAATAACAATTTAGCTACATCCCATAGATGTTTTATAATGCTCATTAGCATTCAGATCTAAATATTGTGTAATTTCTAGTTTTAATATAATTTCCTCTTTAAATCATGATTTATTGAGGACATTTTAAAGTTTCTGAATATTTTCATTTTTTAATTTTTTTTAAATTTCATTTTATTTTTAAACTTTACATAATTGTATTGGTTTTGCCAAATATCAAAATGAATCCATCACAGGTATACATGTGCTCCCCATCCTGAACCCTCCTCCCTCCTCCCTCCCCATACCATCCCTCTGGGTCGTCCCAGTGCACTAGCCCCAAGCATCCAGTATTGTGCATTGAACCTGGACTGGCATCTCGTTTCATACATGACATTTTACATGTTTCAATGCCATTCTCCCAAATCTTCCCACCCTCTCCCTCTCCCACAGAGTCCATAAGACTGTTCCATACATCAGTGTTTCTTGTGCTGTCTCATACACAGGGTTATTGTTATCATCTTTCTAAATTCCATATATATGCATTAGTATACTGTATTGGTGCTTTTCCTTCTGGCTTACTTCACTCTGTATAATAGGCTCCAGTTTCATCCACCTCATTAGAACTGATTCAAATGAATTCTTTTTAATGGCTGAGTAATAC
>NW_011479437.1:18975-20427 GCF_000754665.1 Bison bison bison | reverse complement strand
GGACTGTAGCCCACCAGGTTCCTCTGTCCATGGGATTTCCCAGGCAAGAATACTGGAGTGGGTTGCCATTTCCTTCTCCAAGGGATTTTCCCCAACCCAGGGATAGAACCCGGGTCTCTGGCATTCCAGGCCGATGCTTTCCCATCTGAGCCACCAGGGAATCCCTTTGTACACTGAAGAAGGATTATATGATCTGCAACATGCATTTAAATATGAGAATCTAAGATTATATAATTTCAAAAAATAATTTCACCTATGACTATGTCTGACATAGCTCCATGGTCAAGCCCCAGGCAACTGCTACTTCACTAGAAAAGAAGTGTTAAGTTATAAGATTAAAAATGTCAACTAGCTCAGATGCAATAAGTGTTTTTGTTGATTTATAAATGTCTTTGGACAAGCCTTAAAAACACTACCGCATATCCTCTTTTGGGGCAAAGTATAGGAAGCTTCTTCTCTGTGGCTAATTGACCTCAGGGGTATTTCTCCATCATTAACAGGTCTTGCCAATAACCCAATTATTTCAAATAAGGCATCTGAACATCAGAGAACAGCTTTTACAGTATTCATCCTTAATTTTAAACTTCGTCCTTAAGTCTACATGAAAACAAAACATCATCACACAATAAAAAAGCACCAAGATGACCACTTACAAACTTGGATACTTGATAGTAAATGAGCTTAAAAACAGAGTATGAATCTTTGATACCATATAAATAAAACACTTTGGTGTGTAGCTATCTGATTTTTAGATTTTATTCTAATATTTTAGTTTTACTGATCTACCAGACATGATAATCATCATTTCTAAATATTGCTTTCAGGTGTACATTAAATGATTATTATGAACCCTATTATATTATTAACACTTCATGCTAGATAAGGTTTATAGTATGTCTTCCAAACAGTTGTTTCTTGTTTCAGTTCTGGAATTAGACTAACATGATAACAATGAAAATTATTCCATTGTTTAAATATATCCAAATATGTTAGCATGCATTTGCCATTTAAATTTAATCCTGCAGCATACCTACAAAATATAAAAAATAGGAAATAACACTCACAATTTGTATAAGAAATGTAAGAAACAAAATAAAGACACCATTTACCAAGGGAAAATAAGAAGCCATACAACTGAATCCTGGGGCAGAACACTTATCTTTAAATTACATTTTTTTATGACTAAAGTGTCATGAGACTCTTATTCAGCCACCAATTGTGAAGTCCACTATAATTACTTAGTTCAGTTCAGTTCAGTCACTCAGTAGTGTCTGACTGTTCAACCCCATGAACCGTTGCACGCCAGGCCTCCCTGTCCATCACCAAACTCCCATAATTCACTCAAACCCATGTCCATTGAGTCCGTGATTCCATCCAACCATTTCATCCTCTGTCGTCCCCTTCTCCTCCTGCCCTCAATCTTTCCCAGCATCAGGGTCTTTTCAAATCAGT
>NW_011479437.1:12989-16248 GCF_000754665.1 Bison bison bison | reverse complement strand
AAGTGAAAAATAAATATATGGTACCCTTGAAATCAGAGGCTGGGCCTTTCTGTCAAAAAGGGAACTATACACACTTCTGTGACATATATACACATTCATATTTTAGAAGCACATTTCATTTTTGAAAAAAGCCAAAATTGATTCACAACAAAGCCTTCTAAGTTATGTAAATTAGCTGAGAAATGCTTTCTTTTGTTAACTGTGGAGTATTGATTTTTATCTGGTTTTTATTATTCCTTATAAATAATCTACTAAAATGGTTTTCAAAGAGGATTGCTAATTCAAGGAACTAAATGTAAGCCAAAATTCTAACACTTATATAGTAATATGCTTCTTTCTATATAACAGTCCACATCACCCTTGATACTAGTAAGTCATATAGCTGTCTTAGAAACAACTTCTTAGACTTTTAAGCATAAAAACAACTTTTATGAATATGTATTTAGAAAAGATAAGTTTTAAATTTCTGTGATATGAAAGAGGTTCTGCTGAAATATCTTTTCTCTGATATCTTTGAAATGGTTGAAAGAGTATCAAATTTGGATTTTGAGGAATGCAGATGTGAACACTAGCTCTGTTTCTGATATTAGACAGATAATTGGATAAAGACTTTCTGCTCCTGTGGATTTTGTGTGAAGCCCAATAGGATGAAATAAGTTACACGGTTCCTTGATTCTGTCTTGTCTGTATAGGAGCTGATGTCATGCATTAGAACCAGATAAGTTACAAAAGAAGAGGAGGGAATTTTTAATGCATTGTTAGTTAATCTTTTCCTTTATCCAATCAATTAAAACAATGTATGGGTGCTAAGTTGTTCCAGTCATGTCCAGGTTTTTGTGACCCTATGGACTGTAGCTACCAGGCTCCTCTGTCCTTGGGATTCTCCAGCAAGAATACTAGAGTGGGTTGTTATGTTCTCCAGGGAATCTTTCTGACCAAGGATCACACTTGTGTCTCTTGTCTCCTGCATTGGCAGGTAGGCTCTTTACCACTAGCCCAAACTGGGAAGTGCAAACCATGACTATAATGTACCAGTTTATGTCCAATGTGGCACATTCATTGTGATGACCAAGTTCGAAAAGGCCTAGTTCCCTGTCCCTAGTGATATAACATATAAAGATGCATCAAAAAATTCCAGTCTAATGGAAAAACAGTTATTATAAAAAATATTGGCAAAATATTAAGGGTTACTAAGTACTATTAAGTAAGTAAGTTACTAAGTAATACTAAGGTAGGAATATATCCATCAAACAGAAATCAGAGAATTTCGTTCAGATTTAAAGAAATAGTGATGGAACAAATAAAGATGGAAAGGGAATTATATGGAAATGTGTACCATTATGCAGTCACAAAGGCAAAATTATTGAAGCACAAAGGAATTGACACATCAAGCATGAATAGATCGAACTGTGAACAGAAGATCATTGGCTTGGATCGTACAAAAAATCACTGAGATATCTTTCAGTGGCTCTTTACTTGGATGTTCCCATTTCCTGACCTACGAATGCTGATGTTATCAAATGCTTCGTCTCTAGCTCTGACATCTACCCTTATTTTCAAATTTTTGCATGCCATATCTCCAATTTTGGACATCTGCATTTGAATATCAATTTAGTATATATGATACATAATTAAAATTTCCACAGTGTAAAAGTGTACCCTATCTTGTTAAGTGGTACCCACTTCAATGCCATTGCTCAGACAATAAATCTCACAGTGTTCTTCACTCCCTTATTGATTTCCTATGACTCACTCATGCCTTTGGCAAATCGAGTTGTCTCTACTTTCAGAATGTATCCCTGATTTGATCATTCCTGCCCCAGCTCCATCCTGGCCTCTGCAGCAGCCTCCTGAGAGTTAGGTCTACCTTTGTTCCGGCTTCTAACAGTTTGTTATCCTGAAGCAGCCGAAACTATTGATTCTCTTTCAATCTTTGTTCTGATTGTATCTCTCCTGTGCTACAGTTGAATGTATCACTTTTAACATTTACTCTAATAAGACAGAAACCTCCATCTTTTACTGAGGCTTACTCCATCTCATTAATTTCCCAAAAGTCAAATATATTAAATGATAAAACCAGAATTGGAATCAAAGCTTTATTTATTTCAAAATAATTTAATGTTTTACATAATAAAATTGCACAGTTGCAAAGCCAGATTCCCAATATTAGGTGTTTTGTCACCATTTGGAGGCTTGATGTGATGTGATGTGGAGGCTTCTGTGTGACTGAAGACTTTTTAAGTTACTCTGAATTCATCTTTCATCCATGATGACAAGATAGTGTGACAGACTGCATTATTATTTGTAGAAATATTTTATTTCATTTAACTGTGTCTCCATTTTCTCCATGGAGTCTCTGATTATTCAGAAAACTGTTATTATTTACACTGTAGATTATTCCCCAGGGAAATTTATTTTATTAACTGCTTTTCCTACTCACTCCAAAATAGAAAATATCATTCAGTTGCTTAGTTCTTCTCACTCTGTCATGTTGGTGCGGCCAGACTAGATGACTTGAAATTTTGGGAGACATTATTGTTTTATTTTCTTTCTTTTATGCATTGCTTTAAGGCTAATGAAGGACCTCCCCCAAATTTTATAACATTTCTTAAAAGGGTATCATCTTTTTGCCCCAACAGAGATGAAGATCACTGTACATTTATTCATTTCTAACTACATATATCATTGAATCTGAGAACTGGAATCTGTCCAAAACTGATTCTTGCTGAATTAAGTACACCGGGATTTTTCCACTAAATTTAAAAATTATGTTGTTGTTCAGTTGCTCAGTTGTGTCCAATTCTTTGTGACCTGTGCATGCAATGTCTCCCTCAATAATCTCCAGCTTCAGTTCAGTCCAGTTCAGTCCAGTTCAGTCTCTCAGTCATGTCCAACTCTTTGTAATCCCATGGACTGCAGCATGTCAGGCTTCCCTGTCATTCACTGTCTCCAAGAACTTGCTGAGATTCATGTCCATTGAGTCCATGATGGAATCCAACCATCTCATCCTCTGTGTAAGATCAGATCAGATCATATCAGTCGCTCAGATGTGTCCAACTCTTTGCGACCCCATGAATCCCAGCACGCCAGGCCTCCCTGTCCATCACCAACTCCAAGAGTTCACTCAGACTCACATCCATCGAGTCAGTGATGCCATCCAGCCATCTCATCCTCTGTCGTCCCCTTCTCCTCCTGCCCCCAATCCCTCCCAGCATCAGTCTTTTCCAATGAGTCAACTCTTCGCATGAGGTGGCCAAAG
>NW_011479437.1:8785-10574 GCF_000754665.1 Bison bison bison | reverse complement strand
CCCGCCTGTCTTGGGTTGCCCCACAGGCATGGCTTAGTTTCATTGAGTTAGACAACGCTGTGGTCCTAGTGTGATTAGATTGACTAGTTTTCTGTGAGTATGGTTTCAGTGTGTTTGTTCTCTGATGCCCTCTTGCAACACCTACCGTCTTACTTGGGTTTCTCTTACCTTGGGCGTGGGGTATCTCTTCATGGCTGCTCCAGCAAAGTGCAACCATTGCTCCTTACCTTGGACCAGGGCTATCTCCTCACCACCGCCCTTCCTGACCTTCAACGTGGGATAGCTCCTCTAGGCCATCCTGCGCCTGCACAGCCATGGCTCCTTGGATGTGGGGTTTATCCTCCCGGCCACTGCACCTGGCCTCAGGCCTGGGTTGCTCCTCCCCGCTGCCTCCCTTGGCCTCAGGCTTAGGGGCATGGGGTAGCTCCTCCCAGCCACTGCCCCTGACCTCGGACGTGGGGTAACTCCTCTCGTCACCACCCCTGACCTCGGATGCTGGCTATCTCCTCTCGGCCTCACCCCCTGCCCCCGACCTCCGATGCGGGATAGCTCTTCTCGGCCGTTCCTGCACCGTCACAGTCTGGTACTCTCGGCCGCTGCCCCTGACCTCGGATGTGGGGTAACTCCTCTTGGCCACTGCCCTTCGGGCATGGGGTCCTTCCAGCTTCTGCCCCTGACCTCGGACGTGCGGTGGCTCCTCTCAGCCCAGCTTAGCGTGCCGGTCGTCGCAGCCGCCTGCGCTTAGCGCGCCGGTCATCGCAGCCACCTGTGTAAAAACACTACTAAACCGTATCACTGATTAAGGTCTGTAACTTATGAATGAGATGGTTGGATGGCATCACCAACTCGGATATGATTTTGAACAGGCTCTGGGAGTTGGTGTTGGACAGGGAAGCCTGGCGTGCTGCAGTCGATGGGGTCACAAAGAGTTGAACACGACTAAGTGACTGAACTGAACTGAAGATGTGACAGTGATAGAAGATAAAATATTTTATAACTATTTTCAGTTTATTTACAGTTAAGAACTAAGTACCAGACTAGTTGTTTTTCTTCAGCAAAGATGAATTTATCATGTATTTTTCTACTTGTCATTCTAAGTTTTTCTCCTTTTTTATTTAGTATTCAATATACTCTGCCTTGATGTTCAGTCTATATATAAAAATTTACCACCAATTTAGATATAGTGTTTAAATATTTATTCAATTATTAAATTGGATACTACTACCTATATTAATACACAAAATATGCTATGACTGAAGACGCTGTAATTAATAAAACAGGGTAATATCATATGAAAGTTTCTTCTTGCATGAGTATTATCTTCATATAATAGATTTCATGACAGAGATAGTGACAATTTAATAAAGTAGTTATAGTCTTATTCAGTCTCTTCGTGGATCACAGCCTTGTCTTGACAAAGCAGTTTGCACAACTCAGTGAAGCTATAAGCGAGCTAAAGCCATGGTATGCAGGGCCACCCAAGATGGATGGATCATAGTGAAGAGTTCTGACAAAATGGGGTCCACTGGAGGAAGAAATGGCAACCTACCAGGGGAACCCCATGAATGGTATGAAAAGGCAAAAATACATGACACTAGAAGATGAGCCCCCTCGTCAGAAGGTATCCAATATGCTACCAGGGAAGCACAGAGGGCAATTACTAATAGCTTCAGGAAGAGTGAATCAGCTGGGCCAAAGCAGAAATGACACTCAATTGTGGATGCGTCTGGTGGTTAAAGTAAAGCCTGATGCTGTAAGGAAAAATATCGCATAGAAACCTGGAGTGTTA
>NW_011479437.1:4123-5810 GCF_000754665.1 Bison bison bison | reverse complement strand
GTATTGAATGGCCATTCTCTAAGGGTAAGCATAGGTCTGCTTCCCCAAACCATAAACTCAGCAGGAATTCAAGTGCTCTTGTCCTTCAGCTGTTTATCTGTAATCTCTCTACTTTATATGAAACAGATAAACATTTGAAAGGAAGCTACACTCCAGTATAAGTTTCTGAAACACTCCCTACAGTAACCATGAAAGTATTTAATTGCTTCTAAGAAAGTGCACATATTGGATCATTTTTCTTTCAAGATGGTGTGTTTGTTTATTGATTTTTTTTATTCTTCAAAATTCTGCTCCACATACAATTTAGCATAGTCATATTCTATAAATTTATAGCTTTGGAAGACTTAGATTAAAACACAAACACTTTCATAGATGTTCAACACACAAGGATTTATCAAGCATAGGAAATCCTTATTTTCAAAGCTCTAACAATCAAAATTTAACAAAGAGAACAGAAAGAAATACTCTGCTAGATAAATTAGAGTGAAGCCTAATACACTATACATATAAACATGTATATCAATACACCAACTATCAAAACATGTATAAATCCATTACTTACTATTAACTCCTACTACAGATTCCTTCATCAAACAAATATTTATTGAACCCTTGCTGTGCACATTAGTGAATGTTGCTCACATGAAATCATGAAAAGCGATGTTATTGAATGAACTTACTTCCTGAAATTGTATCGTCAAAGCGGCAGCACGTCTATCCATGACCTGCACGACCTTCCCATCCTCTGTGTTTCTGCTCCATGCATTCTCATGCCTTCTTCTCCTATCTTCCCACAGCACCTGTCTCCCATCAGTCCTGGTTACAGGATGTGTTACTAATACAATTTGGGTTATAAATTTGCCAAAGAGAAGAGAAATAAGTATGATGAAACATATTCCATACACCATGTCCTTTCAAAATAAACAGAAACTATTTTGTTTTTTAATTTTGCAAGATGAAAATTGTGTGCATATGTGGGAACACAATGCAGCAGCTTCACTGAACTTCCTCCTTCTTTAGTGGGATCTCCCAGCAGATCAAATAAGAGACAGTGTAAATAAAGTAAGAATTAGACACAATTCATAGAAATGCTTTATAAACAACTATGAAACAAAATAAATTACTTCTTAAATTTTTCTTTGGCTCCATAATACATTTTCTAGGAATAAAGGTTAATGTAAAATATTTTAAGAGAAGCATCATTATGCACAAGTATGTTCAACATAATCACTAGCAGCTGTGGACAATTTAGAAAGGGTGTGAAATGTTCCACAGTAGAGGAAAGGATAAATAAACTATAGTGGATCCTTTTGAATAATATTTAGTTTTTAACAGAGATGCTTTTAAAATTGTGCAATATCATGAAAAAATTAGCAGTTGTAATATTAAGTGAGGAAAAATTTTGGTGCCTATTTTAATTGTATAGTTATTCTAACTTCTTCATTGTAGCTAATTATATTATTAGCTCAACTAATTTAAATACATGTCAATAAGAAAAAAGATTCTAAAATATTTTTCCTTCTAAATTGCTTAGTACTGTAGTCTATTCCACCTGTCTTGATGTCTTGTATGCTGAAGAAGGTTTAAACCTCAGGTAAATTTGGATGAGGAGTGATTATATGATTTGAAACATACATTTATACCTGAGAATATAGGATTATGCGATTTCAAAACATAATCTCACCTA
>NW_011479437.1:0-848 GCF_000754665.1 Bison bison bison | reverse complement strand
GGAGAAGGAAATGGCAACCCACTCCGGTGTTCTTGCCTGGAGAATCCCAGGGATGGCGGAGCCTGGCGGGCTGCCGTCTATGGGGTCTCATAGAGTCAGACACAACTAAAGCGACACAGCAGCAGCAGCAGCAGCATACTGAGCATCATGCTTTCAATTTTTATTTTAAGAAATTGAAATATATTAACTTTCCTATGTAAGATAAATGAAACTGAATAAAAAGGATAGTCTTACAGAACTAAATATTTTAACTAGCACAGTTAATAGAATGAAGGCAAAAGTAAGAATACAACTAAAAAGAAAGAATGAGAAAATAGTAAAAGTAAAAGCAGACATTAATTTAAGATCAGTTAACTTTATAAAATTTCATTGACAAATGCATTGCTTGTCATTTATTGACTCCTTACTATAAATGCATCCCAGTTGTCCAGGTACAGTGATAAAGCAGACATTACACAGTTTTCATTTTAGTAGAAAATTGGTATCAATAGCTTGAAATAGAGTTATTCTTTAATTATAATTATCGCTAATCCTTTAAAGAAATGGAAAGTTTGCATCAAATTTGCAAAGACTTTTACATTCCAAAACGCTTGATCCTAATGATGAATTACTAACTTCATGATGGATAATGCACTAATTCCAAGGTGTAATTCTTGAGACCCACTTAAACTACTATTCAGTGAGAGGAGCTGAAACGATGAATAGAAGGGAAGGTCATGTGCTGGATTCTCTCAGGACTCACCGAGGCATGTTTCTCAGGGTATTTGGTTGGATGTTCCCTGTTTCCTGACCTGTAAATACTAATGCCATCCAATGTCATGTTCCCAGCTCCGATTGCTATAATTATT
>NW_011479436.1:15348-15649 GCF_000754665.1 Bison bison bison | reverse complement strand
CTTTTCCATGATCCAGCATATGTTGGCAATTTGATCTCTGGTTACTCTGCCTTTTCTAAAACCAGCTTGAACATCAGGAAGTTCACAGTTCACATATTGCTGAAGCCTGGCTTGGATACTTTTAACCATTACTTTATTCGCGTGTGAGATGAGTGCAATTGTGTGGTAGTTTGAGCATTCTTTGGCACTGCCTTTCTTATGGATCGAATGAAAACTGACCTTTTCCAGTCCTATGGCCACTGCTGAGTTTTCCAAATTTGCTGGCAAATTGAGTGCAGCACTTTCACAGCATCATCTTTCA
>NW_011479436.1:14309-15248 GCF_000754665.1 Bison bison bison | reverse complement strand
GGAACTCTGCATTCAGATGTGTATATCTTTCCTTTTCTCCTTTGTTTTTTGCTTCTCTTCTTTTCACAGCTATTTGTAAGGCCTCCCCAGATAGCCATTTTGCTTTTTTGCATTTCTTTTCCATGGGGATGTTCTTGATTCCTTTCTCCTGTACAATGTCACCAACCTCAGTCCATAGTTCATCAGGCACTCTATCTATCAGATCTAGTCCCATAAATCTATTTCTCACTTCCACTGTATAATGATAAGGGATTTGATTTAGGTCATACCTGAATGGCCTAGTCGTTTTCCCTATTTTCTTCAATTTAAATTTGAATTTGGCAATAAAGATCTCATGATCTGAGCCACAGTCAGCTCCCGGTCTTGTTTTTGCTGACTGTATAGAGCTTCTCCATCAATCTGATTTCGGTGTTGCCTGGTGACATCCATGTGTAGAGTCTTCTCTTGTGTTGTTGGAAGAGGGTGTTTGCTATGACCAGTGTGTTCTCTTGGCAAAATTCTATTAGCCTTTGCCCTGCTTCATTCCGTATTCCAAGGCCAAATGTGCCTGTTACTCCAGGTGTTTCTTGACTTCCTACTTTTGCATTCCAGTCCCCTATAATGAAAAGGACATTTTTTGGGGGTGTTAGTTCTCAAAGGTCTTGTAGGTCTTCATTAGAACCATTCCACTTCAGCTTCTTCAGCATTACTGGTTGGGGCATAGACTTGGATTACTGTGATATTGAATGGTTTGCCTTGGAAATGAACAGAGATCATTTTGTCGTTTTTGAGATTGCATCCAAGTACTGCATTTTGGACTCTTTTGTTGACCATGATGGCTACGCCATTTCTTCTGAGGGATTCCTGCCCACAGTAGTAGATATACTGGTCATCTTAGTTAAATTCACCCATTCCAGTCCATTTTAGTTCGCTGATTCCTAGAATGTCAATGTTCACTCT
>NW_011479436.1:9617-11104 GCF_000754665.1 Bison bison bison | reverse complement strand
CAGCAGTAACAACAGAGAAAATTCCCTGAAATGTACTTTAATTCATCCTATAAAATATTGATAAATGCATCAATATTTGCATATATTATGGGAAATATATTGCTATATTTATTAGTTGCAATGTTTTAACTTTTTAATAAATGTTATATTATAGAACAATTAGTTGATTACCTGCAGTTCTTGTAGAAAGCCAGACTGGGATATATAGTGAGTTTATGTAGTAGAAATTAAAATCCCTTCCATCAGGTAGTATAGTCTTTAACACAGGTAAATGGTAGACAGTGGCATGAGGCAAAGACACATAGATTAGTAAGACAAATAGAAAATAAATTCACTGTTGAACAGAGATATATTCAAATTGTTAATGGTTTCCATCTATATGGCATAATAATAATTTCACATATATTATTTCATGATTTCTCTTGTGAGAGAGGCTACCTAGACATGATATAATCTCCATTTTGCAGAGATGTTAACAGATTTATCCAGTCATAATGCCAGTAAATGGCAGACTAATGTAACATTAAGGTAATTTAAACTCCAGGATAGTACACATTTTCACTATACTGTACCACATTTCTAAAGGCTAGTTGATTGTGGAGGTGAGAAGGATAATATCATCAAGTGTTTGTTTTATTTGTTGTGAACATGAAGCTATTAGAGGAATCACTAGCTGAAAGTGCCTGCCCAGGCCAGAGAAGATAGTAGCCACCTGGTAAGGAGTGAGGAAATATCAAACTACCATCAACTGGAAGAACTCAGGCAAGGCCAAAAGGAGAGAGGGGACACTAGTCCATATGTCCAACCAACTTCCCAGAATTCTTCTCACTTGAATCCATCTTGGCTGAGTGATATGTGTTCCACAAGAAAAAACCATAAGTCAAGCTGATTGGCCAGAGACAGCCTGGAAATTAACACTATTACCATAAAACCAAGATTGCAAGGCACATGGCAAAGTAGTTCTCCTGGTGAAATGGGAATCCAAGTTCTTGTTTGTGGAGCCAAAGACTGAACTTTACAAACACACAAACACTCACAGTAGCAAACGAATAGGATTTATTACAGAGAAGGAAAGTAAAAAGCTTTCATCATACACAGTGAGAAAGGGAAAAGTGTCCCTGAAAAGGAAGGACTTACAGAAGTTTATAACCTTGCAAGCATTGAGCTGTACATTTATGGTTGATCTCTATCCTTAAAATTTGTCATTCCTAACCAATCAGTTTAAAGATCACTATGTTTAACTTTAACTTTAACCTTTTAGAACTAACACCCAAAAAATATGTCCTTTTCATTATAGGAGACTGGAATGCAAAATTAGGAAGTGAAGAAACACCTGAAGTAATGGGCAAATTTGGCCTTGGAATAAGAAATGAAGCAGGACAAAGACTAATAGAGTTTTGCCAAGAAAATGCACTGGTCATAACAAACACCCTCTTCCAACAACACAAGAGAAGACTCTATACATGGACATCACAAGATGGTCAACA
>NW_011479436.1:5770-6235 GCF_000754665.1 Bison bison bison | reverse complement strand
ATTTTCCACATTTTATTGTGATCCACACAGTCAAAGGCTTTGGCATAGTTAATAAAGCAGAAATAGATGGTTTTATGGAACTCTCTTGCTCTTTAGGTGATCCACTGGATGTTGGCAATTTGATCTCTGGTTCCTCTGCCTTTCTAAAACCAGCTTGAACATCTGGAAGTTGATGGTTCATGTATTATTGAAGCCTGGCTTGGAAAAATTTGAGCATTTCTTTACTATCATGTGAGATGAGTGCAATTGTGCAGTAGTTTGAGCATTCTTTGGCATTCCTTTCCTTGGGATTAGATTAAAAACTGACCTTTTCCAGTCCTGTGGCCAGTGCTGAGTTTTCCAAATTTGCTGGCATATTGAGTGCAGCACTTTCACAGCATCATCTTTTAGGATATAAAATAGCTCAACTAGAATTCCATCACCTCCACTAGCTTTGTTCATAATGATGATTCCTAAGGCCCACTT
>NW_011479436.1:5351-5670 GCF_000754665.1 Bison bison bison | reverse complement strand
ACCAGTGCATTTTCTTGGCAAAACTCTATTAACCTTTGCCCTGCTTCATTCTGTATTCCAAGGCCAAATGTGCCTGTTACTCCAGGCGTTTCTTGACTTCTTACTTTTGCATTCCAGTACCCTATAATGAAAAGGACATCTTTTTTGCGTGTTAGTTCTCAAATTTTTTGTAGGTCTTCATGAAACCGTTCCATTTCAGCTTCTTCAGCATTACTGGTTGGGGCATAGATTTGGATTACTCTAATATTGAATGGTTTGCCTTGGAAAAGAACAGAGATCATTCTATCATTTTTGAGATTGCATCCAAGTACTGCATTTC
>NW_011479436.1:4653-5251 GCF_000754665.1 Bison bison bison | reverse complement strand
CATCTTTGCATGAAATGTTCCCTTGGTATCTCTAATTTTCTTGAAGAGATCTCTAGTCTTCCCCATTCTGTTGTTTTCCTCTATTTCTTTGTGTTAGTAACTAAGGAAGGCTTTCTTATCTCCCCTTGTGATTATTTGGAACTCTGCATTCAGATACTTATATCTTTGCTTTTCATTTTTGGTTTTCACTTCTTTTCTTCTCACAGATAGTTATAAGGCCTCCTCAGAAAAACCTTTTTGCCTTTTTGCATTTCTTTTTCTTGGGAGTGTTCTTCATCCATGTCTCCTGTACGATGTTACCAACCTCAGTTCATAGTTCATCAGGCACTCTGTCTATCAGATTTAGTCCCTTAAATCTATCTCTGACTTCCACTGTATAAGGAATTTGAGTTAGGTTATACCTGAATTGTCTAGTGGTTTTCCCTCCTTTCTTCAATTTAAGTCTGAATTTGACATTAAGGAGTTGATGATCTGAGCCACAGTCAGCTCGCAGTCTTGTTTTTGCTGACTGTATAGAGCTTCTCCATCATTGGCTGCAAAGAATATAATCATTCTGATTTCAGTGTTGACCATCTGGTGATGTCCATGTGTAGAGTCT
>NW_011479436.1:0-779 GCF_000754665.1 Bison bison bison | reverse complement strand
ATCAAACCAGCCAATCCTAAAGGAAGTGAATCCTGAATACTCATTGGAAGGACTGATGGTAAAGCTGAAGTTCCAATACTTTGGCCACCTGATGCAAAGAACTGACTCAGTGGAAAAGATCCTGATGCTGGGAAAGACTGAAGGTAGAAGGAGAAGCGGTAGAAGAGGATGAGATGGTTAGAAAGCATCACTGACTCAATGGACATGAATTGGAGCAAATTCTAGGAGATAGTGAAAGACAGGGAAGCCTGGTCACCCATTATCAGTACACAATACAATGATTTTTTAGTAAGTTTATAGTGTTGTTCAGCCAGTACCACAATAAGTTTTAGAAAATTTCCACCATCCCCCAAATTTTCACTCATGTCTATGTGCCATCCATCATTGCTCCTAACCCCAGGCCCAAGTAATCACTCTTCTGCTTTCTGCCTGTATAGATTTACCTTTTCTGGAACTTTTATGTGAACCTAATCATAACATAAGTGACACTTTGTCTCAGAATTCTTTAACTGAGAAAAATGTTTTTGCAGGTTCCTCCTAATTGTAGCATACAGTCTAAGACAATGACGAATAAATCAGGTTTTGGATTGGTAAGAGGGATGCTTTTTTTCTTCCAAAAAGCAGTATGTTTTTTTACACCATCAAAGGGTGATGGTGAAAAGGGATTTGTTGTTGTTTAGTCTCTCAGTTGTGTCTGACTCTTTGTGACCCCCTGGACTGCAGCATGTCAGGCTTCCGTGTCCTTCACTATCTCCCGGAGTTTGCCCAAACTCATGTTC
>NW_011479435.1:4820-5185 GCF_000754665.1 Bison bison bison | reverse complement strand
TTAGTGTTTGTCTTATGTATTGGGGTGCTCCTATGTTGGGTGCATAGATATTTACAATTGTTATGTCTTTCTGACCAATCCAAGTATGTAGTGTCCTTCTTTATCTCTTGTAATCTTCTTTATTTTAAGGTCTATGTTGTCTGATATAAGGATTTCTACTCCAGCTTTCTTTTGCTTGCCATTTGCATGGAATATATTTTTCCATCTTCTCACTTTCAGTCTATATTTGTCTTGAGGTCTGAAGTGGGTTTCTTGTAGACAGCATATGTATGGGTGTTGTTTTTGTATCCATTTAGCCAGTCTGTATCTTTTGGTTGGAGCATTTAATCCATTTACATTTAAAGTAATTATTGATATATATGTTC
>NW_011479435.1:0-742 GCF_000754665.1 Bison bison bison | reverse complement strand
AACAGCAGCCCTCGCACTGGGATTGCTCCACAATCCCTAAACTCCAGCTCCCAGCTGCTGCCCTTTCCAGGAGACCCACATTCCTGCTGGGCATATGTATGGCTGCGGCAAGGACTGTCTGATTTTCATTCCATTTAGGCTGCCACAGATCAGCTGTTTCACTCTCAGCCTTAAATATTTCTCCTCTGACTCAGACCCCCTGCTTCAGTTCCCCCACCTGCTGAGGGTAGGTTCAGTCCTACTAACACTTCTGTTTTTTCCCCTAGTTCCTTCATCCTACAGAGTTTTGCATGGTTCTATATATTCTTTTCCACTAGTCAGGTCCTCCTGTCCACTCTCAGGTGGTATTCTGCATGCACTTCTGTGTCTGGAGGTGTATTCCTAATGTATTCATGGAGAGAGATGTAATCCATGTCCACCTACTCCTCCTCTGTCTTGTTCTAAAATTAAAAAAAAAAAATTTTGCAGGAAAAGTCCAATCTATGATTTTTATTTACAACTGCTTTAATTACACAAATTAAAGTATTACTATGATAGTTTACATGACAATGAGATTCTACATTAATGGAAATTCACAGAATGCACCATTTTTGTTTCCTTTTGAAAAATGGTTTTTGTGTATGTTTTATATAGTAAATATTTTGCACAAGATTTGTCTGCCAAATGAGTTAACTTTTGAAAAACACCCATTTGTACTTTCCCTTTAAAAATAATTATTTTATATTGGAAAATAGTTGATTTA
>NW_011479434.1:14879-15094 GCF_000754665.1 Bison bison bison | reverse complement strand
CTGTGTCATAAGTGTAGCCTTGGCAAATTAAAAAAAAAAAAAAAGAAACAATTCAAGCATCTTTTCTGATCACAATGCAGTAAGATTAGATGTAAATTACAGAAAAAAAAACTATTAAAAATTCCAACATATGGAGGCTGAACAACACATTTCTGAATAACCAACAAATCACAGAATAAATCAGAAAAGAAATCAAAATATGCATAGAACGAATG
>NW_011479434.1:9354-10531 GCF_000754665.1 Bison bison bison | reverse complement strand
TTCAAAAATAGACCTTAAAATAAAGCACACTAGAAGAGATAAGGAAGGACACTACATAATGATCAATGGATCAATCCAAGAGGAAGACATAGCAATTGTAATTATCTATTCACAGCAATTGTAATTATCTATTCACTCAACACAGGAGCACCTTAATACATAAGACAAACACTAACATATATAAAAGGAGAAATTAAAAGTAACATGATAGTAGTAGGAGACTTTAGCACCCCACTCAAACCAATGAACAGATCATCAAAACAGAAAATTAATAAGGAAACATAAGTCTTAAATGATACATTAGATGAGATAGATCACTTTGATATATCTTAAGGACATTCCATCCAACTGCAGAAGAACACAACTTTTTCTCAAGCACACAGGGAACATTCTCTAGGATAGACCACATCTTGGGTCACAAATCAAACCTCAGTAAATTTAAGGAAATTGAAATTGTATCAAGCATCTTCTGTAACCACAGTGCTATGAGTCTAGATATCAGTTACAAGAAAAAAAGTGTAAGAAACACAAATACATGGAAACTAAACAACATGTTTCTAAACAACAGGTTATGGCAGAAATCAAAATGGAAATTAAAAAAAAATCTAGAAACAAATGACTATGAAAACACGATAACTCAAAACCTATGGGACACAGCAAAAGCAGTTCTACAAGGGAAGTTAAAAAGCAATACAATTCTACCTCACAAAACAAGAAAAACATCGAATAGACAACCTAACTTTACACCTAAAACAACTGGAAAAAGTAGAACAAGAAAAAAATTTAGTAGAAGAAAAGAAATCATAAAGATCCAAACAGAAACAAATGAAAAATAAATGAAATAAACAATAGTAAAGATTAGTAAAACGAAAAGCTGGTTCTTTGAGAAGATAAATAAAATTGACAAACCTTTAGCCAGACTCATCGAGAGAAAAAGATAGAGAAGAATCAAATCAACAAATTAGAAATGAAAAAGGAGAGGTTACAACAGATAATGCAGAAATGCAAAGCATTATAAGAGAATATTATGCACAACTATATGGCAATAAAATAGATAACCTGGAAGAAATGGATAGATTCTTAGAAAAGTTCAAACTTCCAAGGCTGAGTCAGGAAGAAATAGAAATTATTAAAAACCCAATTACAAGCACTGAAATTGAAGTTGTGATAAAAAAAT
>NW_011479434.1:4894-5445 GCF_000754665.1 Bison bison bison | reverse complement strand
CTATCCTACTCAAACTCTTTCAGATAATTGCAGAGGAAGCAAACTCCCTAATTCATTCTATGAGGCCACCATCACCCTAATACCAAAACCAAACAAAGATGCCACAGAAAAGGAAAACTAAAGGCCAATATCACTGATGAACATAGATGCAAAAATCATCAACAAAATTCTAGCAAATAGGATGCAACACTATATGAAAAAGATCATACACTATGACCAAGTGGGCCTTATCCCAGGGATGCAAGGATTCTTCAATATTTGCAAAGCAATCAATGTGATACACCACACTAACAAATTGAAAGATAAAAACCATATGATTATCTCAGTAGATGTAGAGAAAGCCTTAGCAAGGCATGGCATGGCACTCTTATTATGTTATTGTCTGGTTCTCCCTTCAGATCTTTTAGCATTTGCATAGTATAGTTAATGACACATGTTGAGTGCATATATATTTAAAAGAAATAAAAATAGGACATAAAGGAGAGGTGCACTCTCATGTTTCAGTTCAGTTCAGTCGCTAAGTCGCGTCCAACTTCTTGTGACCACATGAA
>NW_011479434.1:0-895 GCF_000754665.1 Bison bison bison | reverse complement strand
GATAATTATATGACAAGATGAAGGTGTTAACTAACACAACTGTGACAATTATATTGCAATATATATGTACAATATGTTATCATACTGTACACCTTAATTTCACACAATATTATTTGTCAACATATATTAATAAAACTGGAAATATGAAATAATTCCATTCACACACAAAATCTTCCAATGTATACAAGAGTATAGATCTTTTCACAAAACTCTTGCTATTAGCATTTATTTAATCTGATACCATAACCAGAAAATAATAACACAAAAATATACAAACCAATATCCCTCATTATTTCAGACAGAGCAATTCTCAATAAAATGACAAACTGAATAGAGTAATGTGTAAAAAATTGCACAGCATATCCATGGGTGATTTAAAATACAAAGATGGTTTAACATCTAAAAATACACTAGTGTAATACATCTATAGAATGAAAGACATGGTCCAAATGATCATCTAATAGATACGGAAGAAGAACTGGACAAAATCTGACACACGTTTATGTCCAAGTTGTTGATAATCTAGAAATATAAAGGAACTTCCTCAACCTGATGAACTGAATCTATGAAAAAAAAAAAAAACAGAAAAGCACGAATCAAAAAAAGGAAAAGTTTGTAAGTTCTAGATGTATATTTAAAAGAAATGAAATTAGAGCATCAAAGAAATCTGCATTCTCAGATTACGATCACACTGTGTGGCTACAGACTGTGTTCCTCTAACTTCTGAATCAACAGATAGATTTATACTCTCACACCTTACCTTCCATATCTTTTTAAAAAATTTTACTTGGACGCTAATTGCTTTATAATATTGTGTTGGTTTCTGCTATACAACAACGTGAATGAGCCCTAAGTATGCATATGTCCCCTCTCTCTTGAACCTTCTTCCCACTCC
>NW_011479433.1:9138-9691 GCF_000754665.1 Bison bison bison | reverse complement strand
GACCTTTTCCAGTCCTGTGGCCTACTGCTGAGTTTTCCAAATTTGCTGGCATATTGAGTGCAGCACTTTCACAGCATCATCTTTCAGAATTTGAAATAGCTCAACTGAAATTCCATCACCTCCACTAGTTTGTTCATAGTGATGCTTCCTAAGGCCCGCTTGACTTCACTTTCCAGGATGTCTGGCTCTAGGTGAGTGATCACACCATCGTGATTATCTGGGTCGTGAAGCTCTTTTTTTTTTTGTACAGATCTCCTGTGTATTCTTGCCATCTCTTCTTAATATCTTCTGCTTCTGTTAGGTACATATCATTTCTATCTTTTATCGAGCCCATCTATGCATGAAATGTTCCCTTGGTATCTCTAATTTTCTTAAGAGATCTCTAGTTTTTCCCATTCTATTGCTTTCCTCTATTTCTTTGCATTGATCACTGAGGAAGGCTTTCTTAGTTCTCCTTGCTGTTCTTTGGAATTCTGCATGCAAATGCTTATATCTTTCCTTTTCTCCTTTGCTTTTCGCTTCTCTTCTTTTCACAGCTATTTGTAAGGCCTCC
>NW_011479433.1:4506-5374 GCF_000754665.1 Bison bison bison | reverse complement strand
GAGAGTTGGACTATAAAGAAAGCTGAGTGCTAAAGAATTGATGCTTTTGAACTGTGGTGTTGGAGAAGAGTCTTGAGAGTGCCTTGGACTGCAAGGAGATCCTACCAGTCAATCCTAAATGAAATCAATACTGAATTTTCGTTGGAAGGACTGATGCTGAAGCTGAAACTCCAATACTCTGGGCACCAGTACGAAGAACTGACTCACTAGAAAAGACCCTGATGCTGGGGGAGATTGAAGGCAGGAGCAGGAGGGGACGACAGTGGATGAGATGGTTGGATAGCATCACCAACTCGATGGACATGAGTTTGAGCAAGCTCTGGGAGTTGGTGATGGACAAGAAATTCTGACTTGCTGGAGTTCATGGGGTTGCAAAGAATCAGACATGACTGAGCGACTAAACTAATTGGCTAACGATGACAAAATTTCCAAAATTAGATTACAAACAATACAGGGACATTTTTTCTCTCCTCCTTTGCCTTGAATACCCTGTGAAATGAGCTTGCTTTTATAATGGGTGCTTCTGATTGTCTCTGGCCTTTATAATTGTGGGGGAGAAGTCTCAGAATATGTCTAAAGATGCCAAACCTTTACTTTCTCCCCTACACTAATGTGAGTTATGTTTGAGGTCCTCTCTTAATGGTTTCATTTGGAGACAGAGTCTTTTTGGCTCATGAATTGTAGTTATGTCCCTTGGACACATTGGACAACTAAAGTAAACTACCTTAGAGATGCAGATCCACAAGACAAAAATGCCTGACAGAAAGTGAAAAATCCCACTACCTATAAGCAACAGGTTTCTGTTCTGATGCTACATGTCTGTGACCAATTGCTCCTAGGGCCCCAGAAATGTATATCAGAAGTTTAC
>NW_011479433.1:0-865 GCF_000754665.1 Bison bison bison | reverse complement strand
GTTAACTATAGTGATCCATTTCATCACTTATTTTTATTTTATAGCAAAAACAATATAATAGCAGTAGAAAGTTCTGAAAAGGAAAAACATTAACCTTCAATTCTTAATCCCATGGTTCCAAAACAACTTTTTTTTTTTATGCATATTCTCCTCTGAGTAATGCCCACAAGCACATGCATTTTTGCATAATTGTAAATCATTGTGTGCATGCAACTGTGTATTCTGCTTTTTATGGTATGCATTATGTTTTAAACATTTGGCAAAATGTTAGTCATCATAGCTATATTTAACAACTGAAAATTCCATGGAATGGATGGGATATGTTCCTGGTAGCTCAGACAATGTACTTAGCTGTTCCCTAATTATTAATAGTTTTCTCTGTCCCTCTTTTCCCCTCCTCTCTCCTCTTCTTCCCTTCTTTCTGCTCTTCATCTATCCACATACTTCCTCCTCCTCCTTTCTTTTCCTCCTCCTTTCACCCTTTTCCTCATCTTCTTCTTCCTTATTCTTTCTGCTCTTCCTTGCCATTATAGATAAAAGGAAAAACATCTCTGAATATACATATTATATATATTTATAGCAAGTCATATATATATGTATGACTGCAGAGAACATAGCCATCTTTTTTTTTCTTTAGGGATGAATGCAATATTACAGATTACTAGGAGAGAAAAAGAAATCTGAATTTTATAATAGTCACTTAGGCACAGAAATAATAGGAATGCATAAAATTTACTTTGGGCTTCCCTGGTTGCTCAGCTGGTAAAGAACCTACCTGCAATGCAGGAGACCTGGTTTCGATCCCTGGGTTAGGAAGATCCCCTGGAGAAGGGAAAGGCTACCCACTCCAGTATTCTGGCCTAGA
>NW_011479432.1:5106-5858 GCF_000754665.1 Bison bison bison | reverse complement strand
GGAAGTGGTCAAACAGGAGATGGCAAGAGTGAACGTTGACATTCTAGGAATCAGTGACTGAAATAGACTGGAATGGGTGAATTTAAATCAGATGACCATTATATCTACTACTGCAGGGAGGAATCTCTCAGAAGAAATGGAGTAGCCATCATGGTCAACAAAAGAGTCTGAAATGCAGTACTTGGATGCAATCTCAAAACTGACAGAATGATCTCTGTTCGTTTCCAAGGCAAACCATTCAATATCACAGTAATCCAAGTCTATGCCCCAACCAGTAATGCTGAAGAGTCTGAAGTAGAACGGTTCTATGAAGACCTACAAGACCTTTTAGATCTAACACGCAAAAAAAAAAAAAAAAAAGATGTCCTTTTCATTATAGGGGACTGGAATGCAAAGGTAGGAACTCAAGAAAGACCTGGAGTAACAGGCAAATTTGGCCTTGGAATATGGAATGAAGCAGGGCAAAGACTAATAGAGTTTTGCCAAGAAAATGCACTTGTCATAGCAAACACCCTCTTCCAACAAAACAAGAGAAGACTCTATACATGGACATCACCAGATGGTCAACACCGAAATCAGATTGATTAAATTCTTTGCAGCCAAAGATGGAGAAATTCTATACAGGCAACAAACACATGACCAGGAGCTGACTGTGGCTCAGATCACCTTATTGGCAAATTCAGACTTAAATTGAAGAAGTAGGGAAAACCACTAGACCATTCAGGTATGACCTAAATCAAATCCCTTATGAT
>NW_011479432.1:0-1308 GCF_000754665.1 Bison bison bison | reverse complement strand
AAGGGGACGGCAAAGTATGAGATGGTTGGATGGAATCACCGACTCAATGGACATGTGTTTTAACAAGCTCCAGGTGTTGGTGAATGACAGGGAAACCTGGCATACTGCAGTCCATGGGGTCATAAAGAGTTGGGCACGACTGAGTGACTGAAATGAACTGATGTCTTCTTTGGAGAAATGGCTGTTTAGGTCTTCTGGCCACTTTTTGATTGGGTTGTTTGTTTTTCTTTTGTTGAGCTACTTGTATATTTAAGAGATTATTCGTTTATCAGTAGCTTAATTTGCTATTATTTTCTCCCATTCTGAGGGTTGCCTTTTCGATTTTTTTTAATAATTTCCTTTGCTGTGTAAAAGCTTTTAAGTTTATTAGGTCCGAGTTGTTTGTTTTTGTTGTTTTTTCCATTACTCTAGAAAATTCATCATAGAAAATCTTGTTGTGTTTATGAAGAGTGATCTGCCCACTCTAAGAGTGTTTTCTAGCCTCTGGTATTACATTTAGGTCTTTAATCCCTTTTAAGTTTATCTTTGTATATGGACCTCTTTTGTCTCCTTAGGAAGGTTTCTTCCTAGATATTTTATTCCTCTTTATGTTGCAATAGTTAATGGGATTGTTTGCTTAATTTCTATTTCTGATTTTTCATTGTTGGTATATAGGAATGCAAGGGATTTCTGTGTATTGATTCTGTATCTCGTGACTTTGCTAAATTCACTGATTAGCTCTAGTAATTTTCTGATAGTATCTTTAGGATTTTCAATGAACAGTATCATTTCATCTGCAAGCAGTGAGAATTTTGGTTCTTTATTTATAATTTTGATTCTTTTTGCTTCCTTTTCTTCTCTGATTGTCATGGCTAGGACTTCTGAAAATAGGTTGAATAATAACGGCAAGAGTGGGAACCCTTATCTTGTTCTTGATCTTAGAGGGGATGTTTTCAGTGTTTCAACAGTGAGAATGTTTGCTATGGGTTTACAGTATATGGCCTTTACTATGTTGAGGTAGATTCCTTATATGTCCATTTTTGAAAAGCTTTTTTTTTTTCATAAATGGGGGCTGGATATTTTTTCCAAACCTTTTTCTGTATATATTGAGAATATAATATGATTTTTATCTTTTATTGATATTGTGAATCACATTGATTGGGTTGCATATATTGAAAATCTTTGCATACTTGGAATGAGTTTGTCTTGATCATGGTGTACGTTCCTTTCAGTGTGCTGTTGGATTCTGTTTGCTAGAATTTTGTTGAGGATTTTTGCATTTAGGTTCATCAGTGTTATTGGCTTTTGGTTTTTTTTTTTTTTTTTTTT
>NW_011479431.1:4946-5836 GCF_000754665.1 Bison bison bison | reverse complement strand
TAAGAGGTGCATACTATGACGTATCACTGTAATTTCTGTTACCTAACAAATTAGTGAGGTTTCAAATACAAGATACTTTAAAATAGGTCCTTATATTTTAGACGGTATCTTCATGCATGATTTTTAGAAACCACAAGAACCTTATACATCCTCTGGCCCAACTCTGGGTAAAGTTAAACAGTAGATTTTGACAGTATTCTTTGGTAGGCAGGGCTCTAACATACCTAAACTGAGAGAGAGTCTAAATGGCTTCTTTCTGGTTATACAACTAGCTCCAGAACCCTGGAGATACCCAGGACTTTGCTCTACCAGTTTATTTCCAATGAGGAAAGACATTTTGATATTCCTAGGGGTAGTAGCTTTCTTAAAATCATGTACCTCACATTTCTAAAAAAGGAACTACCTTTTGTTTTCCTTTAAGATAAGTAACTGTAACTCAAAAATATAGACAAATTTAAAAGATGTGTGTGTATGTGTGTTCATATACAAATGAACAGATTACTTGCTTTGGTGAAATAAAAAGTTGGTGCTTGTTTTTAAGAATGTTTCAAAATTAAAAACTGCTCTAATATTGAGTTAGTAAATATTTGGTGTAATAATTCACTCAGGTTAATGTCTTCTAAGCCTTTTTGCTATACCCTGTTTAAGAAATCAGAATTATTTGACTTATAGTTAATTTTTTATTAAAACATAGCATTTCACATGCCTTTAAATACACCTATCATAGAAATAGTTCTTTCAGCGGATTTATATTATGGTAGGTTAACAGAAGGAGTTGGAGAAGGTGGTGGCACCCCACTCCAGTACTCTTGCCTGGAGAATCCCATGGACGGAGGAGCCTGGTAGGCTGCAGTCCATAGGGTTGCACAGAGTTGGACACGACTGAGCAA
>NW_011479431.1:0-982 GCF_000754665.1 Bison bison bison | reverse complement strand
AGACCTGATTGAGATGAATATACAGATTGCTTTTTAAAAAATTCATGCTTTTGAGCTGTGCTGTGAGCGTGTGTTCGGTTTCAAGACCTTGCTAAAGCTGAAGCTCTAATGTGATTTGCTGCACATTAGCAGGATATGGATTATTATTCTTGATAATATATACTTGATCATAAAGACCACAAACTGGGGCCCTATTATTTGAGGACCTATTGCATCCCTTTTCCACCATCAAAATAGGTTTGTAAATTGTTATTGGGGCCCAGCTATCAACCTTCTAAATAACTCTATCTCCTGCTACCTGGAATTACTTTAATAAGGAATGGCAGAGGGACTCAGAATCACATTACATGAGAAAAAGTTGAGAGACCTGTAATTTTTTAGCTTGGGGAATGAGAGTTTAAAGGGGCCATGTTGGCTGATGTGAAAAGCATGAAGTTTTCTCAAGTCCAATAGAATTAAGCTAGTGTGTGTGTATGTGTGTGTGTGTGTGTACGTGTTTGGTTTTTGGTGTGGGAGGAGGCACACTAGGATTGATGGAGGAGAATTATAGGGAGATACAGCTTTCTCAAGCCAGGCAATAACTTTCCGGCAATCTAAGCTACCCAAAAAGGGAATAAGGAGCCACCTCACAGAGGTGGCAAAATTCCCACGAGCAGTTCCTATTTATAATCCTAGCTGAAGTAAAAAGTGAGTCTCTTTGATTGGAAGGTTGACTCTTTTCTAGAATAGATCTGTAGGGATCCAGCAGTCTGGTGCTGTTTCCACTACACTGAATACTTCCAGGGCCTAGCCTATGTCTCATTTGTGTCCTCAGCACCTAGCATAGGGCTTGGTCATAGAAGGCGCTCAGAAAATGTTTGTTGATTGACTGATTGAAATTGCACTTGCAAGTAACCAAGTAGGTGCTTTTGGTCCTTGGATCAAGTGTGTTAAATTGATTTCCATATAACTATAATGTCCACGCTTTTCTTCAGGTGTTTCT
>NW_011479430.1:4176-5390 GCF_000754665.1 Bison bison bison | reverse complement strand
ATTTCTAAGGCCTCCCCAAACAGCCATTTTGCTTTTTTGAATTTCTTTTCCATGGGGATGGTCCTGATCCCTGTCTCCTGTACAATGTCACGAAACTCAGTCCATAGCTCATCAGGCACTCTATCAGATCTAGTCCCTTAAATCTATTTCTCACTTCCACTGTATAATCATAAGGGATTTGATTTCAGTCATACCTTAATGGTCTAGTGGTTTTCCCTACTTTCTTCAATTTAAGTCTGAATTTGGCAATAAGGAGTTCATGGTCTGAGCCACAGTGAATTTAAATTCTCGTTTAAATCTTGTTGCTGATTTATTTAGTTGGGGGATAAATTAGTCTTCTTGAAATAAATAATGTCTAGTAACTTCATCAGCTATATATATAAAACTGAATACTGAAGTAGTTTCATTGTGATTTATGTAAAACAGCCTATTCATATATATCCTGGTTTTCCATATATTTTGCTTTATTTTAGATTAATGTTATATAAAGAAGATGCTTGTTGTAACTTAAGCATTTTATATATTATAGTATTTTGAATGAATCTGAACATCAATTTCTAGAGCTGTGGGAAATTACATCAAAAGGATGTTTACCCATTTGGTATTACTAAATATTTATGTTGCCTCCTGTCCTTCATTTGTAGAAAGCTAGAAAACATCATGTACTTAATGCCTTTCTTTTTTTTTCAACTTTTTCTAGGCTTGGTTTTTATTTTTATTTTTCTTAATTTTTATTGGTGTTTATTTGCTTTACAGTGCTGTGTTAGTTTCTACTGTACAGCACAGTTAATGAACTATATGTATACACATATCCCTTCTTTTTGGATTTCCTTTCCGTTTGTGTCTCCACAGAGCACTGAGTTCCCTGCGCTATACAGTAGGTTCTCATTGATTTTCTATTTTATACATAGTATCAATAATATCTCTATATATGTCAATCCCAGGCTTACAATTCATCCCACTCCCCCTTCCCCCTTGGTATCCATACGTTTGTTCTCTACATCTGTGTCTCTGTTTCACCTTTGTAAATAAGATCATCTCTACCAATTTTTTCAGATTCTACATATATGTGTTAATACACAATAGTTGATTTTCTTTCTGACTTACTTCACTCCATATGACAGTGCATAGGCCTCTTCTACATTTATCATTTTTTAAAAGCTTTTTATAAAAATTTTCAAACATAAAAGTAGCAAAAATATGTGATCTCAATT
>NW_011479430.1:0-824 GCF_000754665.1 Bison bison bison | reverse complement strand
TCCTCTTACACTTCTACCAATACAAGTTCTGGTCTCATGAGCAGGCTTGGCTGTCCATCATAGTGTTGGCTCAAATTGATCTCAAAATTGATGAAAAGTATTCACTAAATTTTAAAAGTGTTTCTAGTCTTTCTGTAGTTGTGCTGCTTATTCCTATGATCCAGGCCCAGCATCTTATAATTATCACAGCTAAATATCCCGTTATTGAGTCCAACCTCACACATGGGCATCTTTCTGAGTGATGAACCTGTCCTAATGTGGGTTCACTTACAGTACCTCAGTATCATTCCAGGCACATCTCCTCTGCTCCATTAAACTGGTTGTTGATACAAAACATCAATGGAGCAGGCCTGAGAACAAAATCCTGCATCTGATAATCAGCTTATTTAATGAAATTATGAATATCTGATAAGCTATTTAACTGGCCAATTTCCTCATCTTGTCTACCAGAACTTTACAAGGTCCCTTGTGGGATAACTTTGCTGTGATATAAATACATTTGGGTTGATCTGCCATTTTCATAGGCTTCCCCTATGGCTCAGTGGGTAAAGAATCTACCTGTAATGCAGAAGACAAGGGAGCTGTAAGTTTGATCCCTGGGTCACTCATATTCCCTTGCAGAAGGAAGTGGCAACCCACTCCAGTAATCTTGCCTGGAGAATTCCATGGGCAGAGGAGCCTGGAGGGCTAGAATCCAAAGGGTCGCAAAGAGTTGGACATGACTGAGGGACTAAGCACGCAGCACCATTTTCATAAATCTATCTTAAACAAGATTAAATATCTTTAGTATAATTCTTATGTGGATTGAAATCTGTTTAATACTG
>NW_011479429.1:9662-10036 GCF_000754665.1 Bison bison bison | reverse complement strand
GACTATTTAAATCATTTTGATATTACCTCTCAAACAAAGTTCTGTCTCAGTCTCTGTGGGGTCTCTGGATCTTGGTGCACACAAGGTTTGTCTTAGCCCTCTGAGCATTTCTGATGGGTATGGGGTTTGATTCTAAACCCGATTTTGCCCCTCCTACTGTCTTCCTGGGGCTTCTCCTTTGTCCTTGGATATGGGATATCTTCTCACAGTCGCTCCAGTGCCATGCAGCCACTGCTCCATATTATTCTGGGCTCCAAAATCACTGCAGAAGGTGACTACAGCATGACTAACCTAGACAGCATATTAAAAAGCAGAGACATTACTTTGCTGACAAAGGTCTGTCTAGTCAAAGCTATGGTTTTTCCAGTAGCCAT
>NW_011479429.1:4639-5510 GCF_000754665.1 Bison bison bison | reverse complement strand
AAGGGTGGTGTATCTGCATATCGGAGGTTACTGATATTTCTCCTGGCAATCTTGATTCCAGTTTGTGCTTCATCCATGTGTGCAGAATCACACTGTGACTCCAAAATGCTTCCACATAAGAGTCAATCACATAACTTCTGCTCACTTTTCATTGGCCAAAGAAAGTCATATGGTCATGGCTAAATTCAAGAGTCATGAAAGAACATAAAACTTGAAATCTCAGTGATACCAGTACACCCACAAAATGCATCATCTCATTCTCTGTGCCAATTTCCATGCTGGGCATTAGGTATAGAAATGAGAGTGATCCCATCCCTAATCTTAAGGAACTCACAGGGGAGAAGACTATAAAGTACTAAGTACAACAAAGATAACTTCTGTTCCTGAGCTTCAGACTAGCAGCTATCAGGAGCTGCAATTAGAAGCCACAAACAGTAGAGGATAAGTCTACAGACTACAGTCAGGCTGCGATGATACAAATCCTGGCTCTGGGAGGTGTATGGCCATGTGTAAGTTCATCTCCATGTGCAGAGTCCTCATCTGTCAGAATCCTCATCTGTAAAATGGAGGCAAAACATGTAGCAATCTGGTTGAGAACTTGCATAGATTAAAGAAGATAATATATGTAATGTGGAGATCCTGCACACAGTGCGTTCCCAGTAAATCTTAGCTCTTATGCATCCTCTCCACTTCCATCAGATCAGATCAGATCAGATCAGTCGCTCAGTCGTGTCCGACTCTTTGATACCCCATGAATCACAGCACGCCAGGCCTCCCTGTCCATCACCAACTCCCGGAGTTCACCCAGACTCACGTCCATCGAGTCAGTGATGCCATCCAGCCATCTCATCCTCTGTCGTCCCCTTCTCCT
>NW_011479429.1:0-1365 GCF_000754665.1 Bison bison bison | reverse complement strand
TTACACAACAGGGTAGGCAAATATATAAGCAAGTAATTACAATTTGAGATCTTGAGAGCCTGAAGGAGAGGCCCCATAATCCTGACAGGAGAGGGCCTGGCTGAATATGCTCATTACAGCAGATACGCTCATTATAGCCCTGATAACCTAAGGCAACTACCACCTTGGCAAACTCCAGTGTTTCTTCCACACTCAACAGGCCTTTCTTCTGAAACTTTATGTATCAGGCACTATGCTAGGTGATGAACATTAAATAAGAAATTAGGCATAGTCTCTATCCAGATGGAACCTTTGGTCTGGAGAGATGATACACATATGTGAACAACAGCAATAGAAGGCAGACTGAGAAAAATATTATATTAGAAGTAAATGCAGAGTGTTGTGGGAACTTAAAAGAAAGTGCCATAAATTTTGCCCAACAGGTGTTGGGGGAAGAAAATAGCAATTAACCTGAACCTGAAAAATGACAGGACTTTTGTTCGACTAAAAAAGAGGGAAGTGTACTCCAGGCAGAGAGGAGGCATGAGTCAAGTTCTAGGGCATTGTGGTCACTAGAATATTTGTGGGAAAGCAGTCAACTTGGAAGATGGATTGTCAGGGGCAATTACATGGGAAATAAAGGTTAGCTAGGCTAGGTTTAGATCATGAAGGTCTTTGAATGCCAAGATTTAAAAATTACCTTTTGCAAAGGGATCTGTGTTTTTGGAAGAGGTGTGAGAGGCAGGTGTGAGGTGGTGCGAGAATCGTTGAGTCTTCACCTTGTCACTGTTTAGCTGAAAGACTCAGAGCAAGTCGTGTAACCTCTATGAACTTGCTTCTTTCTGGATACTATTAACTCTTACCAGGCCTAGGCACAAAATGTGTTTGGCAGAATGAAAGGAATAATATAGGTGAACCACTGGAAGCAATATACGAAATACAGAAACCACTCAGGACCTGCTCTCTGAATCATTGCTGCATGAATGTTACCTTGGGGAGATGTAAAGCTAGTTAGGATGTTCAACTGAAAAATGCTGAGACATGGACTGAAGCAGTGAGACTAGAAAGAAAAGAACACAAATCAGCAACCCTGACCTTGGAGGTGAACCAGGGGAGACACAGGGAAGGAGGAAGGGACCTAAAATGCCTGAGCTCTCTCACTTGGAGGGATGGAAATTGCCAGGGTCCAGCCCCGGCTGATCCAGGGTATTCAAAGGAGAGATGGCGTAGGCGAGGATCAGGAAACAATTGCTTAATTAAACATTAATTAAGGATATAAAGAGTAATAGAATGAGGATAGCTCAGTGAGGAAATTCAGTGGAGAAAGAGGCTGAGTAGCTTGGTTACGCGGGAACCAATAAACTTCAAGACAAGAAGTTCGCACCA
>NW_011479428.1:17126-18969 GCF_000754665.1 Bison bison bison | reverse complement strand
TACAAAAAAGGAGCAGCCATTTGCCTATTTCTTATTTGTTTCATATAAGAAGATATGGTTGATAATGTGAGAAACTTGAGTGCTGTGATAGAAACACATTTGGACAATTGGATTTCTAGATCTTTAGATTTATAGATCTCTCTAGTTGAGAAGAGTGTAACTTGTTCATAAATTAAAAATATTTTGGCAGAAGAAACATCTGGTTTCCACTCATGCATGTAAAGAGCTGCCATCACTTCTGCCCTCTTAACAAGTAAAAGGCTGAACAAACTGAAAAATCAATGATGTCACTCCATCAGAAAATGAAATCACAGGACAAAGTCCCATCCTCAAAACTGGAGAGAGAGACAGATATAGAAAATAAAGATCAGTTTACCTAAAATGTAAGCCACTGGACCCAGTAGCTGGTAGTAACACATAAACTATAACTTCATTGAACTAGAACTTCAGTGAATAGTTGAGAGTATTGACTATCTTGAGAGTTAAAAACTACTGGAGACTCAATGTAACTGGGAGCCCCACACTTTCGTGTGTTTCAACTCTAGGATTTCCACTATATCTCATGGTGAAAATCAGAGAAAAATCCTATAGTGCTTGAACAGAAGAGGGGGAAAGAAACCATTTTGCAATACAACAATTTTGAAATGAACCCAGAAGAAAGGTAAGTATTTTAAAACAAAGTCAAAACATTCTTTACAACAAAAGCCTCACTAGCAAGGGAAAAAAAATTTACCAGAGCTTTAACTGACTTGAAAGATGGGAAATTACCCAATTTCAGCTCTCTTTAGCCTGCGTATCTTGCTTGAGGGTAAAACAAAAGCTAAGAAGCACTTGTTAGGGTCACATCCCATGGATACAGGTACACTGAAAAATTAAGAACTGATCATAGGATTAAAGACTGTTTCCCCCCCACCACCACCACACACACACACTGTATTAATAAAACTCCTGGCTAATGACAGTAGATTACAAGTGAAGTAACTGATGTTCAGGCTGTAAAAAGGAGTTTTTAGGGAAACACAAAGACCACAGGAAGGGAAACAACATGAAACAAAACCAGAATACTTGAGGAAATTAAAGCCTCTGACACCTACAGGTACAAAAGAGTAGAGCCTAATTCCTAGGCAGATCAACGTAAAGCCTATCTCAGTTCCTATTATTCAACACATCATGTCCAACTTTCAACAAAAAATTACAACCTAAAAGGCAAGAAAAACCACAATGTGAAGAGACAAAAGTAAGCATCAAAATCAAACTCAAGTATGGTAGAGACTTCAGAATGATCAGATCAGGAATTTAGAATAACTGTGATTGATATGCTAAAGGCTCTATTGGAAAAAAAAATGGACAACATGCAAGATCATATGAGTATCATAAACAGAGAAATGGAAACTCTAAGAAAGAATCAAAAGGAAATGATGGAAATCAAAAGTACTATAACAGAAATGAAGAATGCCTTTGATGAGCTCATAAGTAAACTGTCCATGGACAAGCAAGGAACAAGTGAACTGAAAGATATGCCAATAGAAACCTCCCAAAACTGAAATGCAAAGAGAAAAAAAGGAACGTAGTATCCAAAGACTGTGAGACAATTGTAAAAGATATAACATACACACGATGGGAATATCAGAAGAGAAGGAGAGAAAGGGGCAGAAAAAAAATAATTGACATAACAATGACTGAGAATTTTCCACAACTAATGACAGAAACTAAACCATGAATCCAAGCAGTTCATGAAACATAACTAAGATAAATACCAAAGAGTTTATACCTAGCCATATCGTATTCAAACCTCAGAAAACCAAAGACAAGGAGAAAATCTTTAAAATACAGTAACAGCTGC
>NW_011479428.1:15939-16279 GCF_000754665.1 Bison bison bison | reverse complement strand
ATCATTCCTTCCAAAGAAGGCCCAGGACTGATCTCCTTTAGAATGGACTGGTTGGATCTCCTTGCAGTCCAAGGGACTCTCAGGAATACAGGAATTTCTACAGGAAATCAGGAATTTCTACAGGAAATTCTACAGGAATACAAATTCTAATTTATATTCTAAATTAATATAAATTCTATAAATTCTACAGGGCCCATATTATAAATATAATTTATAATTTAGTCTAATTATATAAATTAGACTCTCAGGAATACAGGAATTTCTACAGGAATACAGGAATTCCTGTAGAGTCCAAGGGACTCTCAGAGTTGTATTCTGGGACAGCAAAGGTATTGGGTCC
>NW_011479428.1:11946-14474 GCF_000754665.1 Bison bison bison | reverse complement strand
TAGAAACAGTGTCAGACTTTATGTTTTGGGGCTCCAAAATCACTGCAGATGGTGATTGCAGCCATGAAATTAAAAGACGCTTACCCCTTGGAAGGAAAGTTATGACCAACCTAGATAGCATATTCGAAAGCAGAGACATTACCTTGCCAACAAAGGTCCATCTAGTCAAGGCTATGGTTTTTCCAGTGATCATGTATGGATGTGAGAGTGGGACCGTGAAGAAAGCTGAGCGCCAAAGAATAGATGCTTTTGAACTGTGGAGTTGGAGAAGACTCTGGAAAGCCCCTTGCTTGGACTGCAAGGAGATCCAACCAGTCCATTCTAAAGGAGATCAGTCCTGGGTGTTCATTGGAAAGATGGATACTAAAGCTGAAACTCCAATACTTTGGCCATTTCACATGAAGAGTTGACTCATTGGAAAAGACCCTCATGCTGGGAGGGATTGGGAGCAGGAGGAGAAGGGGACGACAGAGGATGAGATGGCTGGATGACATCACCGACTCGATGGACATGAGTTTGAGTAAACTCCAGGAGTTGGTGATGGACAGGGAGGCCTGGTGTGCTGCGATTCATGGGGTTGCAAAGAGTCGGACACGACTGAGCTACTGAACTGAACTGAACTGAATCTGAGGGCACAGACCTTCCATACTCCCCACCCTCCATATTTGTGGAGAGCAACACTGTTCTCTGTTCTCGAGAAGAAAGCTGGGTACACACCCACCCTCTCTGATGAGCCACATTCTTTCCAGCTGATCAGCCTGGACATGGCCTAGTTTTGGTTTTGTTAATAAGAAAGGCAAGGTATTAAATAGATCACAAGATGCAAGCTATTCACAGAGGGCTTAAAGCGAAACCACAGTTAGACTGAAATGGACTATGTCAAGTATATTTCTCTTCGGTCAAATAAAAATGTAGGACTTGTACCATGAAAGTCATTAACCCATAGAAAAGCTAAGAAAAAGATTTTAAAATGATACAAATCTACTTTTCATCTCTCTGTAAACACCCTCCTAAAGAAATTATAGCATTCACACCAAATGTGCATCTGGTGCTAAATCAAAACTCATAAAATGTCATCAAAGAAAATCATGAAAGCAAAATCCCTCAGGAGTGTGGCAATGCCATCGAAGTGTTACATTGGTCAGCTTCCTGTGTAATGTGAAATAAGCCACGCATGACTGTCATCAGCTTTTAAAATGCACTTTTCCAATTAGGATAAATTATTCCTGGGCAAATAATACAGTTTATGAAAATCCCAAAGAAAAGCTTTGTCTAAATCCATGTCAGCTTTACACGAGAAGGCCCAGGAAGATTTATGGGAGATTCCGTGCTTAGTCTTCCTTCCCACCTAGTGCCTTTTAGTGAGCAAACTTACAGCCTCTTTCTTCCATGGGAAAAGCAGTGTGCAGAGGTTTGGTTGATGGCCTTTCCTGAGTAAAGGCAGATAAGAAGTTTTATGGGTAGCAAGATTTAGACTTGGAGGATTTACTCCTGGATTATAACCAAGACAAGGGAATGAGGCAGTTGGAACACATTTTCTTTAGGTTGTCTTTATAGATTGTTTGCTGATTAATGGCCTTTTCAGAATGTAAAATCTCGTAAGTCTGATACCAGGGCTAGTTCTGTTCTTTCTGTTGTTAATCTAAATATATCGTCATTAAGAGAGGTTTGTTACTTTAGGAAAAGGCAGAGACAAACGACTTGTTTCTTCATTGGTTTCAAACTGAAGCCAGCTCTCTTCTTTCTCTTTAAAGAGCTCTTCGTACAAATATTATGATCTTTAAATGTCTGATTTGAAACCAGTCTGGAGATCCTTCCACCACTTGCAAATATTGCCAAATCTTAGAGGCATTCACAATCCTTGATGAAGGCAGAAAATTGTGCATTGAATTTCAGAGAGTCTTCCTCCAAGAGCAGTCATGGCCTTCTGGTATTTCAGTGAAATGCCAGGCAATGTCCATGACTCAAACACAGCAACAAATGATACAGGGGTCATGTGTGTACACATTCCAGATTGATAAGTTTAGCCCGTCCTAGATAGAAAATGTTGTCAGCGTATGTTGAAAGGGGGAAATAATTAGAGAATATTTGCTGTTCTTTTTCTTCTAGTTTCTTATGTAGCGCCTCTTGAACAGTGGTTTTGCTGTCCAGGAAAGTTTTGGCAATACCCAGAGGCATCTTTGTTTTTCACAGCTGAGGGGTGAGTGCTACTGGCATTTAGTGAGTGGAGGCCAAAAGCACAGAACAGCTCTCTCTCCCGCTGGCCTCTGCCTTTGAGAATTATCTGATCCAAAATGTCCATAGTGCCTAGGCTGAGAAACCTCACTCTAGAATCATGACTGAGTCCATGGAAAGTACTAATTGTGGGCAGATGGAGTGGGGGGTTATGTTTTCATTGGCTCAGTACATGTTTGAATTAAGAAAAGGTCAAAGGCTTGACATTTTTCACCTTCAAGTCTCTTAATGGATCAACTGTTATTTCAAAGATTAAAAAGGGAAAAAATAAGTGCTGAATGTATAATGAAGTC
>NW_011479428.1:9166-11846 GCF_000754665.1 Bison bison bison | reverse complement strand
ATCATCATTAGGTTTGTTACTTTAGCAAAAGGCAGAGACAAACGACTTGTTTCTTCATTGGTTTCAAACTGAAGCCAGCTCTCTTCTTTCTCTTTAAAGAGCTCTTTGTTCAAATATTATGATCTTTAAATGTCTGATTTGAAACCAGTCTGGAGATCCTTCCACCACTTGCAAATATTGCCAAATCTTAGAGGCATTCACAATCCTTGATGAAGGTAGAAAATTGTGCATTGAATTTCAGGGAGTCTTCCTCCAAGAGCAGTCATGGCCTTCTGGTATTTCAGTGAAATGCCAGGCAATGTCCATGACTCAAATACAGCAACAAATGATACAAGGGCCATGTGTGTACACATTCCAGATTGATAAGTTTAGCCCATCCTAGATAGAAAATGTGTCAGCGTATGTTGAAAGGGGAAAATAATTAGAGAATATTTGCTGTTCTTTTTCTTCTAGTTTCTTATGTACCACCTCTTGAACAGTGGTTTTGCTGTCCAGGAAAGTTTTGGCAATGTCCAGAGGCATCTTTGTTTGTCACAGCTGAGGGGTGAGTGCTACTGGCATTTAGTGAGTGGAGGCCAAAGGCACAGAACAGCTCTCTCTCCCCCTGGCCTCTGCCCCTGAGAATTATCTGATCCAAAATGTCCATAGTGCCTAGGCTGAGAAACCTCACTCTAGAATCATGACTGAGTCCATGGAAAGTACTAATTGTGGGCAGATGGAGTGGGGGGTTATGTTTTCATTGGCTCAGTACATGTTTGAATTAAGAAAAGGTCAAAGACTTGACATTTTTCACCTTCAAGTCTCTTAATGGATCAACTGTTATTTCAAAGATTAAAAAGGGAAAAAAGTAAGTGCTGAATGTATAATGAAGTCGTGTCCCTTCTTTTTTCTTGATCTGCTTCCCAAGAGAAAAGAAAGAAATCACCCACAGACTGAAGTTTACCCTTCTTTTGTGTTTGAGTTAATTAAACAAAAGAATGAACGGCAGTCCCCATGTGGGGGAAGGTGGTATCCATGACTTCAGGCTTTCCCCCAGATGCGTAACTCTCTGGGTAGTGAGTTGGTTACTACAAGGTGTTGCTGCAAACTGTCATTTTACTCCATGATTTATAGGGTGTGTCACCTTCAGTCACTCAGTTCAAGTTCCTTAGCTGTGTGCATGCTGACTGATTCCTATGCAACGGGTGATCTTGTGTTGGGAGCAGCTGGTTTCCCTTAAATGCCCATGTCTCTGTTTGCTACATTTCTATGACAATGTGTTCACACCAATATAATTATGACTGTATTAGCACTTGCCCTGTAAACCACATGATTCAGGGCTTTATGAGTATGTAATAAAAACTCTCTCCAGGCAGAAACTTGTCTCAGACATGGAACTTTGGGGGTGGGGGCAGGCGTAAACGGCCGGTGTTGATTAGGACCTTCTGAAGTCTGTGGTCATTAGAACACCCATTTATTGGTCAGCGCTCCACAGAGCCAAGATTGTGTGCTGTGAGATTTCAGTCTTTAATCGTTTAGCTAAACATAGGACCTTTGCCAGGTTTCATCCGCATCCATTAATTCTTTCAACAAGTAGCTGAGTGTCTCAAATGGGTAGGGGCAGATGATCCTTCAGTGAACAGCACAAAGTTCATGTTCTCATGGAGCTTACATTCTATGGAAGGGGAAAGAAAGGAGGAAGGAATTGAAGAACTGTCTCTCCTTGGGAACTGTAGGTGAGGACAGTGTCTGTGAGAGGTGGTCTGAAGAAAGAGTCCACTGTGGGAAGGGCATTCCTGGTGGAGGGACCAGCCAAGGCCAGCCTCTGGCTTGATGTGGAGGGCCCATAGGTTGATGCATGAAGGGCAAGAGTGGGATGCCACACAGATGCTACCCAAAGGAGCCAGGGTATATCTAGACCCTTCTAAGTCCGGGTGAAGAGCTTGAGTTCTTCAGCTAAAGTTGGAATAGGCTGGGGGGCGGGGGGCGGAAGGCAGAAGTGGGTATGAGATGACTACAGGTTAAAATAGATCCCTCTGGCAGTTATGGGCAGGAGAGGAAACAGGATGACCATTTGAGAGCCAACTGCTAAAATCCAGATGGCAGTATTGTGAACGGGTCTTCAGGGCCTCGTCTGCACCACCCTTGAGGGAAAGAGCACAGCTTAGGGCCATTCAGGAAGTGAGGTGCAGGCCAACACCTGCCTCCTGCTAGGGGCACCGTCCACTGAGATGATCTGCGAGATCAGGAGGGATGGGTGAAAAGACACGGCCTTTGACAATTGGTTTGCTCATCTATGAAATGGGATTTAGGAGGCACATCCTGCAGAACTGTGGAAAGGGTCAATGAAGGCTGACAAGCTCACAGCCAGTGCCCGTAATCAACTTATATCCTGGTAAATCTGTTGTTTGCTAATGTAAACAGATCACACAGCCATGACCACTTTCCAGGGAGGGGAGAGGGTAAAGTATTACCTTTAAATTGTTCCCAGGTTGTGGTAGAGGCCCGTTTGTGTTCGATCTGATGTATAGAGAACCATCCCAGTAACTGACATGATTAATTGATTTATTTGCTGTTTTTCCATGTCCACATACTCTTCACTCCTCTTTCCCTTTCTCTTATGGTTTTGCATGCATGCGTGCTAAGTCGCTTCAGTCGGGTCTGACTCTGTGGCCACATGGACTGTATCCTGCCAGGCTCC
>NW_011479428.1:3689-9066 GCF_000754665.1 Bison bison bison | reverse complement strand
CTCCCCAGCCCCTGGCAGCCACTAATTTGCTTTCTGTCTCTATGGATTTGCCTCTTCTGGACATGTCATCTAAGTGGAATCATGCAATACATGGCCTTTTGTGTCTGGCTTCTTTCACTGAGCATCATGTTTTCAAGGCTCATCCATGTTGCAGTTAGCTCCTATGTCTGAGCTGTATATTTATGTATATTTTTTAAAATAGAAGTTTTTTGCACAGTGGTTATAGTTGGTAGGAAATTCTACTGATCAATTTTATTTTCTCACATGGCCAGCCAGAGTTTATTGATGTATTATCATTCCCTTAGTGCATCTTACAACTAGAACATTATCTCCTTTGTACCCCTGCAGTGTTTCCATCAGTGATTTCATCTTTGCCACTTAGTTTGGAGCTGTCTCCCTTGTTCCCAGTTCATTTTTTTTCTTTCCTTCTGTATACTCCAGTGCAGGGCTGATAAACTATTCCCCAGAGGCCAAATCTAGCTTGCCATCTCTTTTTGCTACTGATTGAAACAGAACCATGCCCGCTCATGTGCACCTTGTCAGTGGCTGTCTTCCTGTTATAGTGACCATGTTGAATTGTTGAAAGGGACCATATGGCTCACAAAACCTAAAATATTTACTAACTGACCTTTATCACAAAAGTTTGCCAACCCCAGTTATAAACATCTGATGGATGACAGAAGCTAAGTGTTTATTTGCTTCTAATCAGAATGATTTGTGACTCATGGTGGCCTCTCTGGACAGGGGCAAAGTGTTTTTCGCTCAGTCATGTCCAATTCTTTGCCACGCCATAGTCTATAGCCCACCAGGCTCCTCTGTCCATGGAGTTCTCCAGGCAAGAACACTAGAGTGAGTTGCCATATCCTTCTCCAGAGGATCTTCCCAACCCAGGGATCAAACCCCGGTCTATTGCATTGACAGGTGGATTCTTTAGCACTGAGCCACCAGGAAAGCCCAGACAGAGCAACTCATTGACAAAAATCATGATGATGAAAAAATCATTTGTCGATGTCACTGTTTTCCTCTCAACAGGAGGGTAAAAACATATTCCTTCAATGAAAAAAGATGTTAGATTATTTCTAAATATTTCAAGGCAGAAAGAATGTTGGTGAATGTAACTGTTACCTTGGGGATTATAACTGTCATATTGTGATCATGCACACCCATATATACCACCCAGTGGTACACATATGTGTATCAAACTTGACAGCGGGTAAATTACTTAAGCCTTCCTCAACTCGGAAAATGCAGGAACTCTAGCTGAAGGCTTCTATGACTGCACCATTTGGGCTCCCATTATGATCAGAACCCACATGTTTGGAGTCTTGTAAAACACAGGCAATTTTCATGTCATTGCATCTTTGCCTGCCAGTGCAAACTGGACCCTTTTATCTGGGCTGAGACATTAGCCCAGAGTGACCTTTTGGCTTGGATGCAACTTCCTTCCCTTCCTCCCTCAATATGAGGAACAGATAATTTATGGTCATGTTCAGTTCAGTTCAGTTCAGTTCAGTTGCTCAGTCGTGTCCAACTCTTTGAGACCCCATGAATGGCAGCACGCGAGGCCTCCCTGTCCATCACCAACTCCCGGAGTTCACTCAAACTCACCTCCATCGAGTCGGTGATGCCATCCAGCCATCTCATCCTCTGTCACCCCCTTATCCTACCCCCAATCGCTCCCAGAATCAGAGTCTTTTCCAATGAGTCAACTCTTTGCATGAGGTGGCCAAAGTGCTGGAGTTTCAGCTTTAGCATCACTCCTTCCAAAGAACACCAGGACTGATCTCTTTTAGAATGGACTGTCTGGATCTCCTTGCAGTCCAAGGGACTCTCAAGAGTCTTCTCCAACACCACAGTTCAAGAGCATCTTTGGCACTCAGCTTTCTTCACAGTCCAACTCTCACATCCATACATGATCACTGGAAAAACCATAGCCTTGGCTAGACAGAGCTTTGTTGGCAAAGTACTGTCTCTGCTTTTGAATATGCTATCTAGGTTGGTCATAACTTTCCTTCCAAGGAGTAAGCGTCTTTTAATTTCATGGCTGCAATCACCATCTGCAGTGATTTTGGAGCCCAGAAAAATAAAGTCTGACACTGTTTCCACTGTTTCCCCATCTATTTCCCATCACTATGAAGTGATGGGACCAGATGCCATGACTTGGGTGGTAACAGCCAAATAGTTTAACATCGCTGAGGTTCAGTTCCTCGTTTGTAAGATGATGATGGTGTAATTGGTCTCATCATTCAATTAATAAATGTGATAATGAATGTAAAATGCAATTTCTAAACTATAAAGTACTATATAAACATTCATTATCATTAATGAGAGTTAATCACAGTTCATTAAGAAGCCCTGTTTAATTTTTTATTGTGTTTTCGTAACAAAACATTTTTTTTAAACTTGGCTTTGGGTTGTATTACATTTTAAGGGAAAAATATTCTGTCAGGGCAAAAAATATTTCTTTCACTTTTCTATAAATAGAATTTCTTATTTTCTTAAAATAATTCTTACTTTCAGCTACATGAGTAGTATGTGGAAACATTCTTGTTATAAAAGAGTCAAACTAGCAAAAATAAATAAAGTAAATTGATGAAAATGTATTCTTCATTGCCCCACCACCATTAGTTACTCACTCAAGGGAATCCAGTTTTAACAGTTTGGAGTTAAAGTTCTTCTGCTGTATTTTCACACATATTTTATTTATTTTTTATATAAGTAGAAATATATTTTTTATACTGTGGTATCTTTTTTCCAGTTATGCACATGTCTTGAAATATTTTTGCCATTATGTTCTAATAAATAGTGGATTATTGACATTAAATATGTTATCTTGGACTACCAGCCTATTCTTCATCTAAATTCGTACCCACAATAAATAGAAAGTATTGCCTAGAAACCTGTATTCTTCCAAGCTTCTCAGAAAAGATTAAGAACATCAAATGTGTCATATGTGTATGCTTGGAGCTTGTTGAATTGTGTGCTTTTCCACCATGGCACAGTCAGACAATGTAAAAATTTTGAAAATACAACTTATAAGGGGGCTTGGCATTGATGTTAGTTGGTGAGTTTCCATAATTAAAGGCACACAGAAAACTGTCAATTGTATTTGACTTTCAGGTTTTCAAATCTAATATGAATGCTGCCATTGCCCATTGTTGGAAAGTAACATATGTTTCCCATTCACTTTTGTGTGAGGGCATTGTGAAGTAAAAGTTCTTTGCAGTGCTGTATTTGTGAGTCAGTGTGGGTATGTAATCCCTATAAAAATCTAATGAGGTTTATAACATTGATGACAGAATATATTTAATTATTAACCACCTTATTGTTTGGTTTGGTGTGGTTAATTTCATGTATTTTAATTTTATAGCTTTGTAAAAACAGGATCAAGTATAGAACTCTGAAATAAAGCAGAGTGAATTGTGTTTTCTCCTCACCTTTTCTATAAAAATAAAGATTACCTTTTTTATTGGCAAAATATTGATCCATTCAGAAGTCTAAAATCTTTCAGGAAACTGATAGGAAAACTGCTTTTATATCACAAAGAATATGCTTCTCTAATAGGAGTGGCTTTTTTTAAAAAAAAAAGCTAGAAGTCTGTTTTTAATCTCAAATTTAGTTAAGGAACAGTTCTGATGGAGGTAGAGGATTGCCAAGGGAAAATGCTTTCCTGCTGCTAAAGAAATGATGAAGCAGGCACTGTGTTTATTTTTATAACAATGTATTTTGATCCTGTGACAAATGTTTCACCATGACTTTAACATTTTTCCTATTCTAATCTAAATTGTATATGTTAACATTTTGATCTGTCCTGACTTCTAAGACCACTAGGATGCATTTTTGGTGTTGAAGACTTTTCTCTCTGGTTTCATGGAGGTTTAATTCAATTACATGGTTGATGAATGTCTCCCATTTGCAAACTATCTGGTCAGTGCCGTCGTGGGATAAAAGATGATGAGACCAACAGTCTTCCATCTGGGGGAGGACAAACCCATCCCTAAATAACTTGGGCACAAAGCAAGAGAGTAATAAGTTTTATAAGAGAGTCAGAGAAAGAAGAACAATGTAGAAAGAAAACAAGGAAGGAAGTTAATTTAAATATGGAAGATCCTGGAGGTCTTCTTGGAAGAGGTGAAAATATTGAGAGATAGCTGAAATGTAATAGATTACTATGAGAGTGCTGGGTTTGGAAAGCAAATCTTCCTTTGTGGACTGGAAAGCTTAAAAATATAGCACAGAGGTGGCACTGTGGCTGTCCTTTTAAGGACAGAATATAGGGACTAGACCAGTGCAGTCCAATATGACAACCACTGGCTACAAGTGGCTGTGTAGGTTTCAATGAAACAAAATAAAGTTAAAGATTCAGTTTCTCAATTGTACTAGCCACAGTTGAAGTGCTTTGTGGCCACCAGGAGCTACAGGGGGTTGAAGGCACAGTGGAATGATTGTTAATCAGTGTCTCTCAGACATTTGCCAGCACCTGGAGGGCTTGTTAAAACACAGGCTTCCAGGATCCACCACCAGAGAGTCGAGTTGGTAAGTCTGGGGTGGGACCCGAAATTCTGCTTTTCTAACCAGCTCCCAAGTGATGGGGACACTGCCAGTTCAGGGACCTCACTTGGTGTAACACTACTGTAAAACAGTGTTCCTCAATCAGTTTTAAACTGTCACTGTGTGGTCTATTGGTACACATGATTTTCAAGAGTAAAACTGAGCTACTCAAAAAAGAATATTAAAATACTTTTTAAATGTACAAACTTGAGAACTCGATTAGCAGATTCAACAGATACATAATTACATTTCCATGAATATAATCAGAACAAATATAGGAAAAAAGGAAAGAACATCTAGAGAGATTTCTCAGTGATTATTCTGTATTTGTCTGTGTCTCCTCAGGGTGAACCATGCTGGTCCTTGTGGACCAAACTGTTATAGCTGGAATATCAGCTTGAGGATCCTATCCTTCGTGCTGTTTGTAATAGCGATTCCTCCTGACTTGTAAGCAAGGAAATTATATCATCCAAATCACAGGCAGAGAACTGTGACAGTGGAGAGGTGTGGTGGGGAAAGGATGCAGACAATGCCAAGGCCTTGGCAGAATTTGGGCAGAAGGAACTATGGGCGGTGAACAGGAGGGGTCAGATGCCTAACACGTTGAGGTCATAGAATCAACAGGATTGGCCAGCTAATTGGCTGTGGGGTGTGAGGAGGAGGAGAGATGCAATGATGACTTTGTGGTTTCGATCCTGAGCAACTGGACCGGCAACAGTGGCACTCACCAAAACAGGAAACACAAAAGGCGCCACCGTCACTTTCCACCAAGAAGCCCGGTACAAACCCTTTTTGTTATCCCTCAGTTCAAATTGAAGCTTTATTC
>NW_011479428.1:2276-2424 GCF_000754665.1 Bison bison bison | reverse complement strand
CAGTCATTTTAGAGCCCGAGAAAGTAAAGTCAGTCACTGTTTCCATCGTTTCCCCATCTATTTGCCATGAAGTGATGGGACTGGATGCCATGATCTTCCTTTTCTGAATTTTGAGTTTTAAGCCAACTTTTTCACTCTCCTCTTTCAC
>NW_011479428.1:0-1359 GCF_000754665.1 Bison bison bison | reverse complement strand
AAATCTATCAGATTTAGACCTACAAATAGCAGCGTGGCCATCTTGAGAGTATTATTTTCAATGGATTTACACATCACAGGGATCCAGTTACGATATCACTGTCCTAGGTGTTTGGGCACATTTCCATGATGACAGGAAGGATATTTCATATTTATATATCGCTCTTACTCCTTACATTTGTCAGAAAGTGAAAAATGCATTGTTTATACTTTACATCACTGAAAACTCTTAGGTTTACAAACTAAAGGAGATTTGATATTTTTTAAAACCACATTTTTTTTCTGGTTCTTGCTCCTAGTGATAACCCCTTTCACCCCCTTGACATCACCGTGACCTTTCATTCCAGCTTTGCTATGAATTCCAAGAAGTCACGCCACAAGTAAAGAATTCAATAAAATCGAATTCTTCACTTTCCTGTTTGTTTCCTGTATTAGTTTTCTATTGATGCTGTACCAGATTACCACAGCTTAGTGGCTTAAAGCAATGAAAAAAGTCCAAAATGGTTCAGCTTTCCTGCCTTCCTCCTGAAGGTGCTGGGGGAGAATTTCTTTCATTGTCTTTTGTAGCTTCTACTGGTCACCTGTATTTCTTCACTCAAGATCCCTTCCTGCATCTTGAATGCCAGCAGCAAAGCATCTTCAACTTGATCAATGTCCCTCCCTTATGCTTCTATCATTGTATCTCTTTCTCTGCCTCTCCTCCTTCTCCTCTCCTCCACCCTCACTGCATACAAAGTAACATACTCATAGTTTCTAGGGAAGAGGACATGGACACCTTTGGGGACCATTAAAGTGAAGAGGAACTAAAAAGCCTCTTGATGAAAGTGAAAGTCGAGAGTGAAAAAGTAGGCTTAAAGCTCAACATTCAGAAAACGAAGATCATGGCATCTGGTCCCATCACTTCATGGGAAATAGACGGGTGAACAGTGAAAACAGTGTCAGACTTTATTTTTCTGGGCTCCAAAATCACTACAGATGGTGACTTCAGCCATGAAATTAAAAGACACTCCTTGGAAGGAAAGTTATGACCAACCTAGATAGCATATTCAAAAGCAGAGACATTACTTTGCCAACAAAGGTCCGTCTAGTCAAGGCTATGGTTTTTCCTGTGGTCATGTATGGATGTGAGAGTTGGACTGTGAAGAAGCCTGAGTGCTGAAGAATTGATGCTTTTGAACTGTGGTGTTGGAGAAGACTCTTGAGAGTCCCTTGGACTGCAAGGAGATCCAACCAGTCCATTCTGAAGGAGATCAGCCCTGGGATTTTTTTGGAAGGAATGATGCTAAGGCTGAAACTCCAGTACTTTGGCCACCTCATGCGAAGAGTTGACTCATTGGAAAGGACTCTGATGCTGGGAGGG
>NW_011479427.1:9209-10225 GCF_000754665.1 Bison bison bison | reverse complement strand
CTGTTCTGGGAGAACTTGCTTTTAAATGAGAGTCAATGGACCAGGTCGCGAAGCTGTCAGAGGCAGGAATTTCTGGTGCTCGTGACTGTTGTAATTAAAATCATCCGAGTTGACTAAATTGGCCGAAAAGGAACCAGGCCCACATGACTGCTGTTCAAAGGGGAACAAAATAGCTCCTAATTTGTTAATTAAAAATATGAATGCACTCCACACGGAATGGCTGTGCGTTAAATTCTATTCAGATTCCATTAGAAAACAAATAAGCTCTGTGCCCTGATTAGAGGGACCCAGTTCCCCCAAATCTGTGTGGATTTGGCCGGGCTTTTTTCAGAGAACACATTTAGAGCTTGCAAAGACCTTGCAGTGAAGTCAAATTCCTGGGGAGACTTCTCTGGTAAATCAATCTGGTAATTAGAAAAACACGCCAATAGATTAGATCTGCTCTCTGTTTCTTCATCATACTGATGAGACGGGTTCAAAGAACATGTATTTCCAGAGAGATGGGGGAGGCATTCCCTACTTGCTCGGAAATTCATGCACTATGGAAACTGACAGCTTCGAGACAGGAGGGGGAAGACAGAAACAGAAAAAATAAAGCCGAGTTATTTTATAGAGAAGGACAAGGGAGAAGCCACACCTGCCTTCTGCTCAGCCTGCCCCTCTCGGGCCACAGATTTGAATTCCCAGCCCCACCACCAAGCAACCCTGGGTCGGGCAGTTGAGCCTTATGCTTCTGAGAGTCAACGCTGGCTTACGGGCCCTCCTGGGTCATGCCAGCATCGGCCAGGTCCTGCCGCTCCTCAGGCCTTGAGTGTCCCTGAGGCTGCCTCACTCAAGCTCTCCACCGCTGAACACCGATTCCCCATCTCAAGCCCGGCCCACTGGGGCCCAGTGCTCCCAGGCAGTTTCGGGATCACTTATAGCCTGAGGCTGGATTTGCAAGGCTCTCTCCAGAGGAGCAGGGTTAATCTCTGCCTCCATGGGGTTCATGCTTTCCTGAGGCCCAAGGTTTTCCC
>NW_011479427.1:4356-6212 GCF_000754665.1 Bison bison bison | reverse complement strand
ATGTTAAAGGATCAAAAATAGGGAGCCACCAGGCCCATGTGGGCCTCCCTGAAGCCAGTGTATAAAGGGCTTTTTGTGACTTAAAGGTCTGGACCCAGTTGTAGATAATCAAGATCAACTGCCTGAAAAAGAGGGAAGATCAGCTCACTGGGGTCAGAGGCTGTAAAGGAGGGGTCTCTGGCCCCGAGGAGCAAAATGGGGGCAAGAGAATGGCCAGGGAGGGTACTTTGGGGTTCCAAACCTAGTGGAGGAGACTGCCCTAGATTGTCAGGGTTGGTTTCTGGTCCAGGAGATTGGGAGGCCTGTGGACGTGGGAAGCAGACACCACATTAACTGACCATTCAGAACAGTGGCTATATTTTCCCTAACATTCAGGCAGGCAGGCCATCAACCCAGATAGATCCCACCCATTTCTGTGCGTTGGAAACAAGTTCAATATAGCTGCTATGCCTCTGTCTTGGTTCCTGACCCCTGCTTGCAGCCCACCCGTTTCTGCTCCAGGAGAAAGTCCAAATTCCTGGTGTAGGAGGGATTTGGGATAACTTGCTTGTTCCTCTAAAACTCTTCTGTTCTTCTGCCTAGTTTTACCCACAGATCTTTTTACAGGAGATAATTCCGTTATTCCACAAGACAGGGATGAAGTTTCAATTGCAAATAATCCCAGGGGAAGCAGCTCCTTTATCTGAATTCACACTAAGGTATAAAGGACAGTGAAAAGAAGAGCATCTAAAGGAAAAAAGAGGCTACATGGATGGAGTGGGGAGGGGAACAATAGTAAAAAGACAGAAGGAGCACTAAAACAAGAGGTTGTATACTAAAAACTTCATAATTTTGCTTACGCCACCCCTGATTAATACATGTAGGTCTGGGCTGCTATGACTTTGGTAGTCTAGATACATTGTTCTCAACCCTGGCTGCACCTTGGAAACCTCTCCCCCTATGGTAGCTTTGAAAAACTACCAATGCCTGCTCCCCACCCCAGACCAGTTCAATTAGAATCTCTGAGAAGGGTAATGCCTGAGGATAGGGATATTTTGAAACTCCCCAATCATCCTAAAGAACAGTGTTAATGTATTAGTTAGCTATCACCATGATACTCCTGCATAACAACAAACCCCCAAAGCCAAATCACTTATAACAGGACACATCTGTTTTTCTCACTCATGGATCTGCAGGTCAGCTTCAATGTAGCTGATTTCAGCTGGACTCAGTTGGATTCAACATCAGATTATAAATTGGATTCGGGTCTGCTGTGCTTGTCTCATCCTGAGACAAATGGCTCTGCAGGATAAATTTCCCCCACAGGATAGTTGGAACTAAGAAACCAAATCACACAAGCATGTGTAAAGCAGCTCACATCACAGTCATTATCGTTCCATTGGCCAACACAAGTCTCATGGCCAAGTCTAGCATTGATGGGGTGCAGAGATACAGCTGACTCTAGTGGTAGGAAGTACCACAAAGTTACATGGCAAAGGCTGTGGCTCATTTCCTAACAAGGAGGGAGTAAAGAATTGGAAATAGTAATCTAATCTATCTCAGGAAAATCGTTAGCCTATGGAATAAGAACAATTATCCTAGAATTTTTATACATTTATTTAGTTCCTTTGGGCTGCCTGGGTCTTCATTGCTGCGTGGGCTTCTCTCTAGTTGCAGTGACTGGGGGTACTCTCTAGTTGTGGTGCCTGGGTTTCTCATTGAAGTGGCTTTCCTTGTGGTGAAGCATGGGCTCTACAGTACGCAGGCTTTAGCAGTTGCAGCTCCTGGGCTCTAGAGCACAGGCTCAATAGTTGTGGCACACGAGATGGCTGGATGGCATCACCAATGCAATGACCATGAACTTGGGCACACTTCTG
>NW_011479427.1:0-979 GCF_000754665.1 Bison bison bison | reverse complement strand
AGAGGGGCTTCCATGGTGGCTCAGATGGTAAAGAATCTGCCTGCAATGCAGGAGATCCAGATTTGATCCCTGGGTTGGGAAGATCCCCTGGAGAAGGGAATGGCAGCCCACTCCAGTATTCTTGCCTGGAGAATCCCATGGACAGAGGAGCCTGGTGGGCTACAGTCCATGGGGTCACAAACATGACTGAGCGACTAGCACACACACTAACCAGGAAGAAAGATCCCTCCAGTCCCGTTTCTGTCTCTATAACCCCATGCTCCCAGTCACTATCTACTTCTGGCTTCATCTCAAACACCTATGTTAGTCTTAGGGGCCACAGTTACTTGGGGACACTGGGTCCACAAGACATTGCCTTTTTTATATGAAGCAGCTTCGGTGTCAGGGACCTTGTAACATGTCTGCGAGGTGAGGTCACCTTGATTTTAAAGCAACAGATGTTGAGCTGGTTGATAGCTAGTAGATGATGTATCCTTAAAACTCATGGGTTGGGATGGAAACAAATGAGGTGTAGGCAATTTACTTCACTTTGCTCTTATGCAATTTCTCTGCGGCTGACATCAGGCCCCTTCTCTTTGCCTCAGTTTACTCATCCAGGAATTGGGATGGATCTACATCCTGTACCATAGGGTTATTGGGAGGATCAAAGGAGGTTGCGTATGAAAGTGAGCCCCAGAAGCTATAAGAATGGACACCCCAAAGGAGCCCCCAAATAGCCCGAGCCCCTGCACAGCTAAAATGCCCTCTCTGCCAAGCCTGTTTCCTTGGGGAAGCAGAGTCTGCCCGAGCTTCCTCGGCCAGCATTGCTGAAGTGCAATTTTCCGAGGACAAAACAGCCCAGGCACTCAGGCAAGGACCCGCCACAAGACAGTCGCGTTACCTCAGCGTTTCTATAAAAAGATTGCTCGGGCTCCGGAGCCCGGCTGACAGGCAGGGCTGGGAGGGTGTGTGCGTGTATGTGCAACGAAATGCTCTTGGA
>NW_011479426.1:9242-9820 GCF_000754665.1 Bison bison bison | reverse complement strand
ACTGTTGGTGGGAATGCAAACTAGTACAGCCACTATGGAGAACAGTGTGGAGATTCCTTTAAAAACTGGAAATAGAACTGCCTTATGATCCAGCCATCCCACTGCTAGGCATACACACTGAGGAAACCAGAATTGAAAGAGACACACGTACCCCAATGTTCATCGCAGCACTGTTTATAATAGCCATGATATGGAAGCAACTAGATGTCCATCAGCAGATGAAAGGATAAGAAAGCTGTGGTACATATACACAATGGAATATTACTCAGCCATTAAAAAGAATACATTTGAATCAGCTCTAATGTGGTGGATGAAACTGGAGCCTATTGTACAGAGTGAAGTAAGCCAGAAAGAAAAACACCAATATAGTATACTCATGCGTATATATGGAATTTAGAAAGATGGTAACAATAACCCTGTATACGAGACAGCAAAAGAGACACTGATGTATAGAACAGTCTTTTGGACTCTGTGGGAGAGGAAGAGGGTGGGATGATTTGGGAGAATGGCATTGAAATATGTATAATATCATATGTGAAACGAGTCGCCAGTCCAGGTTCGATACATGATACTGGATG
>NW_011479426.1:4357-5280 GCF_000754665.1 Bison bison bison | reverse complement strand
GTCCGGGAAGATCCCCTGGAGAAGGAAATGGTAGCCCACTCGTATAGTCTTGCCTGGAGAATCCCATGGACAGAGGAGCCTGGTGGGTTACAGTCCATGGACCTGCAAAGAGTCAGATATGACTTATCAATGGAACAATAACAAGCTACGCCATATCATAGTGCAAGACGTACAAAGTTAAATTAATACATTAGTCTCTATGAATCAAGATATGAATTATCCTCTAAAAATATTAACATCTGAACAAGAGCAGAAATAAGAATCTCTCTATATTTTGATAGGAGGCCTATCTCTTATTTGCAAATCTGAGAGGAGTCTCCAGCGAAATGTTCTGACCCTCCAAGTTCTTAATGAAACATTGGATGGTGACGGGTCCAATTTCTTTCATAAGAGAAAGGACTAAGCAATTTTTTTCTGTTTTATCTTGGGTCAACGTCAGGCACGAATCTTTCAAGAAATGGGTCCATTTCATCCAAAGTGTCAATTCAGGTGGAAGAATTGATTTCTAGTTTTCTTCTATGTTTCCCTGCATTTCTGTACCGTTTGCGGTGACAACCCTGTTTTCCTTGTTGATAATGGTCATTGCAAATACATGAAGCATTCCACAATTGCCTAGCTTGTTTATTTGGGTCCTGTCTTTCCCTTTGAGGGCTCATCCCACCCCCGACGATTCCGTTGTCTCTGAATTTATCCACCCAACCAAGCTAACCTTTCAGACATACTGCGAGGACCAGACTCAGAACTACAAATGCATACCTTCTATTATTCAGGAGAAATAACTCAAATATTGCCCTTGACAGCTCTATTACTTCCAAATAAACTCTCCAAAGCCTTCACTACCCATGCCTTTGACATTGGCCAGCTGTAGCCCACTTGGAGGCCATCTCTATGAAGGACCTAAAGCATTGATTCTGATAAATATG
>NW_011479426.1:0-390 GCF_000754665.1 Bison bison bison | reverse complement strand
TGTTGCTTCCTGACCTGCATACAGATTTCTCAAGAGGCAGGTTAGGTGGTCTGGTATTCCCATCTCTTGAAGAATGTTCCCCAGTTTGTTGTGATCCACACAGTCAAAGGCTTTGGCATAGTCAATAAAGCAGAAATAGATGTTTTTCTGGAACTCTCTTGCTTTTTCCATGATCCAGCAGATGTTGGCAATTTGATCTCTGGTTCCTCTGCCTTTTCTAAATCCAGCTTGAATATCTGGAAGCTCACAGTTCACGTACTGTTGAAGCCGGGCTTGGAGAATTTTGAGGATTACTTTGCTAGGGTGTGAGATGAGTGCAATTGTGCGGTAATTTGAGCATTCTTTGGCATTGCCTTTCTTTGGGACTGGAATGAAAACTGACCTTTTCCA
>NW_011479425.1:8744-9725 GCF_000754665.1 Bison bison bison | reverse complement strand
GGAATCTAAATAAAAATAAATAAATAAAAATGAACTTATTTAAAAACTGAGACAGAGTCAAAGATGTAGAAAGCTGGGTGGTGGTGAAGAAAAAGAAAGAAAATAGAAAATTGAGGTTAGCATATAGACATTAGTATAAATAAAATAAATAACTAATAAGAACCTACTCTATAGCACAGGCAACTCCATTACAATAGTCTGTAATGAACTATATGGGAAAATAATCCTAAAAAAGAGTGGATATCTGTTTATGTGTAAATGATTCATTTTGCTGTATAGCAGAAACTAACACAACATTGTGAATCAATTATATTTCAATTTAAAAAAATTGTTTACTCACTACTGAGGGTCAAAATCATATTTTAAGGAAAAACAAAAGCTCTCTTACTTTCCAAGCTGCTATTATCTGAGATGCTAATATCCTCATTCATCGATTTAAGGCATCTGCTCTGTGTGTGTGGTTTATCAGAATTAGAGTGTAAAAGAGATGAATTGAACAACAGTGTTACTCTAAGTAGAGCAAGATACACTGAGCTGAAAATTTAGATTGAAGACTGGTTATTTATGAGAAATTACTCTCTTGAAACTATTATGAGAAATTACTTGTTTTTAGCATTAATATAAAGAATTTATGTACCAAAATAATGTTTCAGGGAACCAAAAAGAATGAAAACTTATGTAAATTTATCACACTCACAGTACAATATGGGTTTATAATAGAAAATAGTATTTCTACTCATCCCAGAATGATGTTGAGTCATGAAGTCATGTCTGACTCTTTGTGACCCTATGGACTACAATACACCAGGCTTCCCTATCCTGCACCATCTCCCAGAGTATGCTCAAACTCATGTCCATTGAGTCAGTGTCCAATCATCTCGTTAGGTAGGTAGAATAGGGAAAAGGAGTCCAAAATGGAGGTGGCTAAAAGACAAGGAAAGTCAAAGGAAGGTCCAAGGACCAGAGTGAAGACTTCAGGCA
>NW_011479425.1:4477-5442 GCF_000754665.1 Bison bison bison | reverse complement strand
AGATGCTGGCCGCCCTCCAGAGAAGCCCTATGGCAAACCCCGAGTCCTTGAGGGACAAGGCACGAGACAAATGCCTGATCTGTAGACAGGCGGGGCATTGGGCCAAAGAGTGTCCAAACCGTGACAAGTCTCCTAGAACGACTTGCCACAAATGCCATCAACTGGGACATTGGGCAGCACTCTGCCCTGGGGACCCAAGAGCCTCAAGGTCAAGTGCCAAGCCTACATTCACGATGGTTTAAGAGGACTGAAGCGGCCCGCTCCAGCCAGCCCACCTATCACAGATAACCATCATGGGGCTGGAGCCAAGGGTGCGACTGGATGTGGCAGGTAGGTGTGAGAATTTCTTAGTTGACACAGGGGCTACCTACTCTGTCTTGATCTCCTATTCCGGGGCCTTCTCCTCCCAAACCTGTACCATTTTGGGTGCTACAGGAAAAGCAACTACTAAAGGATTCACCCTACCACTTCTTTGTTGCTGGGATGGACAAATATTTTCCCACCAGTTTCTGGTGGTCCCTGAGTGTCCTACCCTCTTATTGGGAAGAGATATACTCACTAAACTGGGGACCACCCTTGTGAAGGGAAGTTTTTCAGCCCCTAGAGCTCTACAGCTCCTGGTTACTACTGAAAAACCCATTACACCTTCAATAGAAAGGGACCAAAAACTATGGGAAGACAAAATTAACCCCCACGTGTGGGACCAGGGGATTCCTGGACAAGCCCACCAAGCTGAACCGGTCATCACTGTCCTCCGAGATCCCACTCCGTTTCCTAACCGGAAACAATAGCCTCTCAAAAGAGAGGCTTGGAAGGGACTACAGCTTTTAATAAATAAATTCCTTATTTGTGGGCTATTGGTCCCCACCAGTTTACCATGTAACACCCCAATCCTCTCAGTAAAGAAAAAAGATGGAACCTGGCGAATGGTTCAAGATCTCCGGATCATAAATGAAGCTGTAGTC
>NW_011479425.1:0-957 GCF_000754665.1 Bison bison bison | reverse complement strand
TAAGGCCCATTTGACTTTACACTCCAGGATATCTGGCTCTAGGTGAGTGACCACATCATCATGGTTATCCAGGTCATTAAGATCTTTTTTTTGTATGGTTCTTCTGCATATCCTTGTCACCTTTTCTTATTATCTTCTACTTCTGTTAGGTCCTTGCCACTTGTGTCCTTTATTGTACCCATCTTTGCATGAACTGTTCCTTAGTAACTCCAATTTTCTTAAAGAGACCTCTTGTCTTTCTCATTTTGTTTTTTTTTTTTTCTTTTCCCTCACTTTATTTGTATTACTTACATTAGAGAGCTTTTTCATCTCTCCTTGCTATCCTCTGGAACACTACATCAGGTTGAGTAAACCCTACCCTTTCTCCTTTGCCTTTCACTTTTTTTCTCAACTATTTGTTGCATCCTAAGACAACAGGAATAAATGCAATAAATGCTTTCTTGCATTTATTTTCTTTGGGATGGTTTTGATCCCTGGCTTCTGTATGAAGTTACAAACAGTTGTCCATAGTTCTTCAGGCAGTCTCTCTTCAGATCTAATCCCCTGACTCTACTTGCCATCTCCACTGTATTGTCATAATTAATTTGATTAGGTCATACTTGAATAGTCTAGTGTTTTTCCCTATTTTCTTCAATTTAAGCCTGAATTTTGCCATAAGGAGCTAATGATCTGAAGCCGGTCAGTTCCAAGTCTTGTATTTGCTGGCTGTATAGAGCTTAACCATCTTTGGCTATAAAGAATATAATCAATCTGATTTCAGTATTGGCCATCTGGTGATATCCATGTGTAGAATTGTCTCATGTTGCTGAAAGAGAGAATTTGCTATGATCAGTGTGTTCCCTTGGAGAACTATGTTAGTGTTTATCCTGCTTCATCTTTTACTCCAAGGCCAAAAACTTTTCTGTTATTTCAGATATCTCTTGACTTCCTATTTTGTATTCTAATACCCCATGATTT
>NW_011479424.1:9751-11224 GCF_000754665.1 Bison bison bison | reverse complement strand
GATGGCTAGATGGCATCAGCGATGCTATGGACATGAATTTGGGCAAACTTTGGGAGATGGTGAGGGACAGGGAGGCCTGGTGTGCTGCAATCCATGGGGTCTCAAAGAGTCAGACATGATTAGGTGACTGAACATCAACAATAGGATCTATGCCCAGTAGTGGGATTGCTGGGTCATATGGTAATTTTATTTTTAGTTTTTCTAAGGAACCTCCATACTCTTCTCCATAGTGGTTGTATCAACTTACATTCCTACCAACAGTGTAAGAGGGTTCCCTTTTCTCCACACCCTCTCCAGAGTTTTACTGCTTGTAGTTTTCTTGATGATGGCCATTCTGACTGGTGAGAGGTGATACCTCACTGTAGTTTTGATTAAATTTATCTAATAATGAGTGATATTGAACATCTTTTCATGTGTTTGTTGACCATCTGTATGTGTTCTTTGGAGAAATATCTATTCAGGTCTTCTGCCCATTTTTTTATTGGGTTGTTTGTGTTTTTTGATACTGAGCTGCATTAGCTGCTTATATATTGTGAAGATTAATCTTTTGTCAGTTGCTTCATTTGCAAACATTTTCCCCATTCTGAGGGTTGTCTTTTCATCTTGTTTATGGTTTCCTTTGGTGTGGAAAAGCTTTTAAGTCTAATTAGGTCCCATTTGTTTATTCTTGTTTTTACTTTCATTACTCTGGGAAGTGGGTCAGAAAAAAAAAGAAAAGGATCTTGCTGCAGTTTATGCCAAAGAGTGTTCTGCCTATGTTTTCCTCTAAGAGTTTTATAGTGTCTGGTTTTACACTTAGGTCTTTAATTCATTTTGAGCTTAATTTTGTGCATGGTATTGTTAGGGGAAGCACACTAACTGAAGCCACCCAGGCCAGGCACCATAATAACCATTTGCATGAGTTGTTTTATGACAGGAGGTCCTGGTAAGAAACACGGAACTAATAAGCCACCACCAACCAGAAGTTCGGGAAAGGTCAAAAGGAGACACCACATGTCCGACCACCTCCCAGAATCCTTCTCTCTGGCATTCATCTTGGCTGATCAAGGCGTGCACCACGAGGAAGGACTCTTAGTCAGAATGATTGGCTAAAGACAACTCAGAAACTAACCCTATCACCATAAAACCTGAGACTTTGAGCCATGTGGCAGAACTGTTCTCCTGGGTTCCCTTACCCTACTGCTCTCCACCTAGGTACCCTTTCCCAATAAAATCTCTTGCTTTGTCAGCACACGTGTCTCCTTGGACAATTCATTTCCGAGTGTTAGACAAGAGCCCAGTTTTGGGCCCTGGAAGGGGTCCCCATTTCTGCAACAGTATTAGGAAGTGTTCTACTTTCATTATTTTACATGTAGCTGTCCAGTTTTCCCAGCACCACTTAGTGAAGATACTTTTTCCTATTGTACCTTTTTTGGTCTTTTCACCCCATTGTCTGTTTTTCCCCATTCTTGCCTCCTTTGTCAAAGATTAGGT
>NW_011479424.1:5080-6606 GCF_000754665.1 Bison bison bison | reverse complement strand
AGAGCAGCAGGGATGGAGAAAAGGGGCAGCCTTGTTTCCTACCCATCATGTCAATTGTCAAGGTCGATGGAAGCTAAACCACAAACACAGGTTTGAAGAAGGAAATATCTCGGCCCTCTGAAAGGGGTAAGGGGTAGGGAACTGGGAAGGAAACTTTTTTCCGAACAGTTGAACTATTGCCGTTCTTGGAGGCCTTGCAACCCACACTTGGCATCACAAAAGCCAGCAAGGGGAAGGGCACCCTGCTAATATGCAACTTCTGCTCAGAAGAGTCACTGAAGGCTCAACAGTGAGCTTGGGGGTCCCAGGCTACTACTTTGAGAACCCCTGGTCTGTTGAAGGGGAACCTCACCTCTTCTCCAAGCCCCAGAAGTTGCGCGGTTATCACTGACATGACAAAATGTTCCAGAGGGTCATCTTCAGCCTTGACCATGTCTGCCTGGCCTGAAGAGAGGAGACCAAGCCTCCCCAAGGCTACCTTCCCAATCAACCAGAATTGACTGTTCCAGAAATGGGCACAGGCAGCCGGGAAAGGGACTGCAGCACAGGATGGTCCCTGAGCCCCTGAGGTGGACTGGAGCACCTGCCCACCTGGCTAGGCTGCAAGCTCTGAGAGGGCAGGACCACATCCCACTTGTTCACTGTTCAGTTCCCAGTCACTCGGGTCACTATTTGTTGAATAAAAGAAGTAGCTAGGATACTCAGTGGCTCCTGGTGGGTAGTCAAGTTAGAGTCCCAGCTCAGGCACTTGGGAGAGTGAGGTGCTTATGACCTCTTTATGACTTATGTGGTGTGCACGCATGCATGTGTGCATGTGAGTGTGTCCTGTATTTGCCCAAGAGAACCCAGGGGCTTCCTGAGGGTGGGTGTCATAAACTGGTTTTAGTTCATGCCACAACTCTGCTCCTTAGGGGGCTGGCTCTCCACTTCACCATCAGCCACCCTGCCCAAGAAAGATCCCTCCTGAGGAGGTCCCCAGCTCTTTCCGACCCCAAGCTCCTCCCTGTCCCTGCTCTGTGTGGCCTTGGACAAGTCCCTGTTTCCTTATCTGGAAAGTGAGGATGTTGGGCTACATTAAGGGCAAGGAGCCACTTGGTGCCACAATTGCTCATCTCCATGATGTCTGAACACTGCTGCTTCCTGAATACATCAGGGATTGGGAGCAGAGCCTTGAGGGTTCTAGAGCTCACTCTCCTACCATTGAGACCGAGTTGTGATGGAAATGGCTGTCACTGCCCAGGTACTTCTGGGTCAATCAAGAAGCTCAGCTCGATCCAGACCTCGGCCAGACAAATGAGGTTCAGAGACAGTAGGACACAGGCAGGAAGACCCTCTTGACTGTAAACATAATTAAAACCAGCAATCATTTACTGAGGAATGTTGTGGGTCTCCCTTTCCTGGAGATCACAGAAACATGGAAGCTAATGGGCCCCTGGAGATGGACGGATGCAGCCCCCTCATTGTATAGATGAGGAAGCTCAGACCTCCAGGGAGGAAGTAGCCCGCCCAGGGTCATGGAGCAGCGT
>NW_011479424.1:0-1396 GCF_000754665.1 Bison bison bison | reverse complement strand
GACATGGCCCAAGTCTGTCTTCCTGTGGCTCTTTCCTGCAGGGGCCAAGGGTGTTATCCCAATCTGCTTTGCTGCAGGGACCTGTAGCCTCTCTCCTCTGTAAGGCCTACCTCTTACTCTTGCCACTACTCAGGGGACAGAATGGCTAGGACCTCACCACGACTTGGTGCTTTCTGATTCCCCACCCTCAGCCTGGTCTTTAGCCTCCTTAAGGAAGAAGCTACTAGGATGGACAAATTTACAAGGGGGTCCTAGATCCAATTCTTGTCCCAGGGTTCAGGCTTCTCCCACTATCTTGCTGAGATGAGATCTTGGGTCAGAAAGAAAAGAGTCTATGTGTTTGTGTGTGTGTGTGTGTGTGTGTGTTTGTGTGTGTATGAGTGAGAGAGAGAAAGACACGTAGGAGGGTGTTTACAAACTTAAAAGAAAGGGTTCTAGTTCAAAAATGGTGGTGTGTGGATCCATTTTCTAGGGGAAAAGCCATAATTGGTACAATTCCTTAAATTTTATTAAGGAGCTGTTCTAATGACATATAACAAATGGAGAAGTATTTATTCAAAATACCATAACAAATCTTGGTAAGAACAGCAATAGCCCATGCAATTTGGGCCATGATTTACTCCCATCTCTGCCTTCTCCTGCTCAGTGTAATACAAGCTCTATTCCAGGTGACTGTGGCCACTAATAGGGAGCTCTGTCTTTCTCCAGGTCCCAGTATTGGTCTCCATTGTGACTCCTGGAATTATAGGATACAGTTACTTCTCATCCCTCCCTCAGCTCTGTGTTATAAAATCTTTGTTCCAGACAAGCAGAGCCAGGAGGACTGAGGAGCCTTTCTGCCACTCAGCTCTTACTGGTATTGTGAGAGCTCTACTCCAGGCATGGCACCAAGAACATTGTCTCTAATTACCTCTGCCCTCAGTTCAGTTCAGTCACTCAGTCGTGTCTGACTCTTCCGGACCCCATGGACCACAGCACACCAGGCCTCCCTGTCCATTACCAACTCGCAGAGTTTACTCAAACTCATCTCCATTGAGTCGGTGATGCCATCCAACCATCTCATCCTCTGTCGTCCCCTTTTCCTCCTGTCCTCAATCTTTCCCAGCATCAGGGTCTTTTTAAATGAGTCAGCTCTTTGCATGAGGTGGCCAAAGTATTGGAGTTTCAGCTTTAGCATCAGTCCTTCCAAAGAACACCCAGGACTGATCTCCTTTCGGATGGACTGGTTGGATCTCCTTGCAGTCCAAGGGACTCGCAAGAGTCTTCTCCAACACCACAGTTCAAAAGCATCAATTCTTCAGTGCTCAGCTTTCTTTATAGTCCAACTCTCATATCCATACATGACCAATGGAAAAACCACAGCCTTGACTAGACAGACCTTTGTTGGCAAAGTAAT
>NW_011479423.1:4710-5394 GCF_000754665.1 Bison bison bison | reverse complement strand
GTCTGTCCTGGTCACATTCACTTAGTCCTTGTTCATAGCCACCAAAACCTTCTCTGTCTCAAATCTTAGTTTCTACGCCTGCTTTTTGGTCATTAAATCGCCGTGGCCCTTGCTCTTTCTGTTCTTTCAGGTCTAGGCCAGCGAGGTCTCCCCATCTCCTTCCCATATTAACCAGGTTTGCTGCCCCTATATTAATCACCTTCATCAGAAATGCCCTTGTCCTCTGACTGTTGGAGTCTTTCCTCTTTTCCCTTCATTGAAGGATGCACCGTGTTCCTCTTCCTCCCTCGATGCTCACAGCATCTCGTTCTGGAGGTGAGGACTAGGAACATGGGCTGGGCTGAAGAATTCTCAGGGGAGACAGAGGGGACAGGGTAGGTGATGATGGTTCCTGTACCTCTTCTGGACATTTCAACTCTAATTGATCCTTACCCCATGTGGACACTTAATCACTGAAAAGGAAAAAGATGTGGGGCATCCTAATGAACCCGATAGATGTAGTGTCTTGAGATGTCCCCATGTTTTAGTCCACTGTGTCACAGGTCACTGCAGCCGCCAGGTTTTCTAAGCTCTGACCACCCAGGGAACATCTTGGACAGAGGCCAGTTCATCTGCTCAGAGCAGGGGATGCTGAGTTTACTGTGGTTAGAGTGGCCAGAAGGTTTGGAATCCAAGGGGATATGA
>NW_011479423.1:0-751 GCF_000754665.1 Bison bison bison | reverse complement strand
CCTTCCAGGCTCCTCCATCCATGGGATTTTCCAGGCAAGAGTACTGGAGTGGGGTGCCATTGCCTTCTCTAGCAGTGATCTTGGAGCCCCCCAAAATAAAGTCTAACACTGTTTCCACCGTTTCCCCAGCTATTTGCCATGAAGTGATGGGACCGGATGCCATGATATTAGTTTTCTGAATGTTGAGTTTTAAGCCAACTTTGTCACTCTCTCACTTTCATCAAGATGCTCTTTAGTTCTTCTTCACTTTCTGCCATAACGGTGGTTTCATCTGCATACCTTAGGTTATTGATATTTCTCCTGGCAATCTTGATTACAGCTTGTGCTTCATCCATCCCAGCATTTCGCATGATGGGCTCTGCATGTACGTTAAGTAAGCAGGGTAATAGTATAGAGCCTTGATTAACTCCTTTCCCAATTTGGAACCAGTCTGTTATTCCATGTCCAGTTCTAACTGTAGCCTCTTGACCTGCATACAGATTTCTCTGGAGGCAGCTCAGGTGGTCCAGTGTTCCCATCTCTTTAAGATTTTTCCACAGTTTGTTGTGATCCACACAGTCAAAGGCTTTGAATAAAGCAGAAGTAGATGTTTTTGTGGAACTCTCTTGCTTTTTTGATGATGCAGTGGATGTTGGCAATTTGATCTCTGGTTCCTCTGCCTTTGCTAAATCCAACTTGAACATCTGGAAGTTCACAGTTCACATACTGTTGAAGCTTGGCTTGGAGAACTTTTAGCATTACTTTGCTAGCA
>NW_011479422.1:5136-5571 GCF_000754665.1 Bison bison bison | reverse complement strand
CCTCTTTCAGTATCCTATCATTTTGCCTTTTCATACTGTTCATGGGGTTCTCAAGGCAAGAATACTAAAGTGGTTTGCCATTCCCTTCTCCAGTGGACCACATTCTGTCAGACCTCTCCACCATGACCCGCCTATCTTGGGTGGCCCCACAGGTATGGCTTAGTTTCACCGAGTTAGACAAGGCTGTGGTCCGTGTGATTAGATTGACTAGTTTTCTGTGATTATGGTTTGTGTGTCTGTCTCTGATGCCTCTCGAAAGACCTACTGTCTTACTTGGGTTTCTCTTACCTTGGACGTGGGGTATCTCTTCAGGACTGCTCCAGCAACTGCTCCAGCTGCTCCTTACCTTGGAGGAGGGGTATCTCCTCACAGCTACCCCTCCTGACCTTGAACTTGGAGTAGCTCCTCTTGGCCCTCCTGCGCCCGCACAGCCGC
>NW_011479422.1:0-1349 GCF_000754665.1 Bison bison bison | reverse complement strand
AATCTGCTGGCATATTGAGTGCAGCACTTTCACAGCATCATGTTTTAGGATTTAAAATCGCTCAACTGGAATTCCACCACCTCCACTAGCTTTGTTCGTAGTGATGCTTCCCAAACCCTCAACCTTTGACAATCAATTGGCTATGTGGAATTTATAATAAAGAACACTGTAGATTTTATTATTAAAGTATGTGCTAAACATCCTTTACATCAGTAAAATTTGTAATGAATATCTTTCTTTTTATAGATCTAGTTAAACCTTACCAGCATACCACTGCAGTCAGCCCAGGTGGGGCAGAAGATAATGGGACCATGAAGGAGGAATGGCCAGGGGTAGTCATAAATACCGCCTCATCAGGTGCACAAACAAGGACCATACATTCTCTACAAAGATTCTCTTCCTCACTGTGCCACATGCTTATTTACACATCTTATTTTATTATTATTTTTTTACTTTTTGGCCGAACCCCATGGCATGTGGGATCTTAGTTCCCCAACCAGGGATAGAACCTGTACCCCCCGACCCTGCCATCTCCACCCACAGTGGAAGGTGGAGTCCCTATTTACATATTTTAAACTGATTGCCTTTTGTTTCCTTTTCCTTTACTTCACCATTGCACTGAGTGTGATGGTGGTTGAGAAGGAATTATGAGAGAAACAGATATCCCTCAGATGCCCTGGGTGAGGGCTAGAAGAAGTGACTGATGAAATAGCTAGGATATTTTCTTTGGGAATAGAATATGTTGGATTATTTGAAGTGGCAACACTTAAAAAAACAGATGTATGAGAAGATGAGTCTTCTGAGATATTAGACAGCCAGAGGGGTAGACAGCTCCATCTACTTGGCACCCTTTTCTGTGTCAAGGAAACTACCCACAGTGTAAGTCTTGGAGGGAAGAACAGTCCTGCCTCCTACTGAGGAAACTCTATTATGTGCTTTTTCTGACCCTTGGTGGCTGGAATTTTTTGCATGTTATCTGAGCTGAGAAAAATGAAATTCCTCTACTTGGGATTTTGGATCTGGAGATACTAGGGAATAGTTCAGAAGTCTTGACATCTGCAACCATAGTAACTGGCCTCCACAGGTGAAAGTCAGGGGGTGGGTGGGCAACATCAGTGGTTCAGAGGTGACTTCTTTAATCAACTCTTCCTATGATGTAATCTTAGCAGTGGATCCAACTGCTTGGCTTCCCTAGTTAAGTACCCATTGTCAGAGCTGATTCTCCAATCATTGTTGTTGTTTAGTTGCCAAGTTGTGTCTGACTCTTTTGTGATCCCATGGACTATAGCCTGCCAGGCTCCTCTGTCCATGGGATTTCCCAGGCAAGAATACTGGAGCGGGTTGCCATT
>NW_011479421.1:4673-5175 GCF_000754665.1 Bison bison bison | reverse complement strand
ATGGACGGAGGTTCGTGACATTGCACAGGAGACAGGGATCAAGACCATCCCCACGGAAAAGAAATGCAAAAAAGCAAAATGGCTGTCTGAGGAGGCCTTACAAATAGCAGTGAAAAGAAGAGAAGTGAAAAGCAAAGGAGAAAAGGAAAGATATAAGCATCTGAATGCAGAGTTCCAAAGAATAGCAAGGAGAGATAAGAAAGCCTTTCTCAGCTATCAATTCAAAGAAATAGAGGAAAACAACAGAATGGAAAAGACGAGAGATCTCTTCAGAAAATTAGATATACCAAGGGAAAATTTCATGCAAAGATGGGCTCGATAAAGGACAGAAATGGTTTGGACCTAACAGAGCAGTAGATATTAAGAAGAGGTGGCAAGAATACACAGAAGAACTGTACAAAAAAGAGCTTCACGAACCAGGTAATCACGGTGGTGTGATCACTGACCTAGAGCCAGACATCCTGGAATGTGAAGTCAAGTGGGCCTTAGAAAGCATCACTAC
>NW_011479421.1:0-1529 GCF_000754665.1 Bison bison bison | reverse complement strand
TTCATGACTGCCATCACCATCATCTGTGATTTTGGAGGCCCTCCAAAATTAAAAAAAAAAAAGAGGCGGGGGGAGGGGGGAATTCCCTTGTAGCTCAGCTGGTAAATAATCCACATGCAATGTGAGAAACCTAGGTTCAATCCCTGGGTTGGGAAGCTTCCCTGGAGAAGGGAAAGACTATCCACTCCAGTATTCTGGCCTGCAGAATTCCAAGGACTATATAGTCCATGCAGTCGCAAAGATTTGAACACGACTAAGCAGCTTTCACTTTCAAATAAATTCTGCCAATGTGATCAAATGTCCCCATCATTTTTTCATGAAGTGATGGGACCAGATTCCATGTTGTTAGTTTTTTGAATGTTTAGTTTTTAAGTCAGCTTTTTCACTATCCTCTTTCACCTTCATCAAGAGCCTCTTTAGTTCCTCTTCTCTTTCTGCCTTTCAGGTAGTATCATCTGCATATTTGAGGTTGTTCATATTTCTCCCAGAAATCTTGATTCCAGCTTGGGATTCAACCAGTGTGGCATTTCACTTGATGTCCTCTGCACATATGATCAATAAGCAGGGTGACAATATACAGCCTTGACGTACTCCTTTCCTAATTTAGAACCAGTCTGTTGTTCCATGTCCAGTTCTAACTGTTGCTTCCTGACCTGCATACAGACTTCTCAGGAAGCAGGAAAGATGGTCTGGCCTTCCCATTTCTTTAAGAATACTCCACAGTTTGTTGTGATCTTCACAGTCAAAGGCTTTGGCATAGTCAATGAAATAGATACAGATGTTTTTCTGGAATTCTCTTACTTTTTCCATGATCTAGCAGATGTTGCCATTTGATCTCAGGTTCTGCCTTTTCTAAAGCCCACTTACACATCTGGGAGTTCTCAGTTCATGTACCGTTGAAGCACAGCTTGAGAATTTTGAGCATTATCTTGCTAGCATGTGAAATTAGCCCAATGGTACCACAGTTTGATCATTTTTTGGCATTGCCTTTCTTTGGAATTGGAAAGAAAACTGACCTTTTCCAATCCTGTGGCCACTGCTGAGTATTCCAAATTTGCTGGCATATTGAGTGCAGCACTGTCACAGCATCATCTTTTAGGAATTGAAATAATTCAGAGGAATTCTATCACCTTCATTAGCTTTGTTCATGGAAATGCTTCCTAGGGTCCACTTGACTTCACACTTTAGGACGTCTGAATCTAGGTGAGAGACACTGTGGTTATGTAAGTCATTAAGACCTCTTTTGTACAGTTCTTCTGTGTATTCTTGCCACCTCTCTTTATCTCTTCTGCTTCTGTTAGGTCCTTGCTGTTTCTGTCCCTTATTGAGTCCATCTTTGCATGAAATGTTCCTTTGGTATCTCTAATTTCCTTGAATAGATCTCTAGCAATTCCCATTCAATTGTTTCCCTCTATTTCTTTGCATTGTTCACTTAAAAAGATTTTGTTCTCTCTCCTTGCTGTTCTTTGAAACACTGCATTCAGTTGGGAATCCCTTTTTCCTTTACCACTTTGCTTCTCTTCTTTTCT
>NW_011479420.1:7614-10587 GCF_000754665.1 Bison bison bison | reverse complement strand
AGGTGGCCTCATTTGAATTTTCCCATTAGGTCTCCTGGAGTGATCTCAGAAATATGTTGGCATTGCAAATTCAGCCTTGGCTCTCTGACTCCAGGACTCAAACAGTTTTTCAAACAGAAGAGTTAGAGTCTGGATTACTTGAAATGTCCAGCAGAAAATTGTTTGTTATTGTGCTGGGTTTCCTGTTTGCCATAGAATATTAAACAGGTTTCTTCTTTTCCACAGAATATTAATAACTGGATTGCAAAGTGGACAAGTGTCTTCCCTCCCAACCAGCCCTTTCCTTCTGTCCTCTCATCCTGTTTTCCCACCACAAGGATTGGTGGGGATGGTTCCACCCCATGTCAGGGAGGGGTTTTCTAGATGGAGCATCTGATACTGACAGGTTTGTGTCTACAGCCAGAGACTATCAGTCCAAATGGAGGCTTTCCCATGAAAGGTGTGATAAATAAGTCCATGGAGTGTCCACTTCATCCCTTTGTTCATTCCGCAGATGGATTTTTTTTTTTTTTTTTTTTTTGAGTCTTTTTTTACTGTTTGGGCTTTTCTCTAGTTGTGGCTGGTGAGGGCTACTCTTTAGTTGCGGTGCGCGTACTTCTCACTGAGATGACCTCTTCTGCAGAGCGTGGGGTCTAGGGCACGCAGGTTCAGTAGTCGTGGAACGCGGTTTCAGTAGTTGCCGCACGTGGGCTCTAGAGCACAGGCTCGATAGTTGTGGCACACGAGCTTCGTTGCTCCACAGCATGTGGGGTCTTTCTGGACTAGGGGTCGCACCCATACCTCCTGCATTGAGCAGGTGGATTCTTTAGCACTGAGTCATCAGGAAAACCCCTTAGCAGATGAATGTTGAAGGAAGCTAAACAATACAACCAACACGTTCCCTGTCCTCATGTGGTACACAATCAGGAGAGAGACAATAAAGAAAAAAGTTAGCAAACGTTAACTCACTGAAATTTTGAAAAGTTCTATGAAAAGGAAGTATAAGATAAGCAATGAGAAAATGTATCAGAGGACCTCAAAGTATAGTTGCCCCACACAAGCTAATAATTTGGTATGCTTACAAACGTATTTATTGGAGGTAGGAAGAAACTGACTTAGAAAAAAATCATTCCATTTTAGTAGTTCAATTCAGTTCGGTTGCTCAGTCATGTCCCACTCTTTGCAACCCCATGAACTGCAGCACTGCAGGCCTCCCTGTCCATCACCAACTCCCGGAGCTTGCTCAAACTCACATCCATCGCGTGAGAGATGCCATCCAACCACTTCATCCTCTGTCGTCCCCTTCTCCTCCTGCCTTCAATCTTTCCAATCATCAGGGTCTTTTCTAGTGAATCAGTTCCTCGTATCAGGCGGTCAAAGTATTAGAGCTTCAGCTTCATCATCAGTCCTTCCAATGAATATTCAGGATTGATTTCCTTTAGGATTGACTGGTTGGCTCTCCATACGGTCCAAGGGACTCTCAAGAGTCTTGTCCAACACCACAGTTCAAAAGCATCAATTCTTTGACACTCAGCTTTCTTTATGGTCCAACTCTCACATCCATACAAGACTACTGGAAAAATCATAGCTTGACTAGGCAGACTTTTGCTGGTAAAGTAATGTCTCTGGTTTTTAACTTGCTCTCTAGGTTGGTCATAGCTTTTCTTCCAAGGAGCAAGCATCTTTTAATTTAATGGCTGCAGTTAACATCTGCCATGATTTTGGAGCCCAAGAAAATAAAGTCTGCCACTGTTTCCATTGTTTCCCCATCTATTTGCCATGAAGTGGTGGGACCAGATGCCATGATCTGAGTTTTTCTGAATGTTGTGTTTTTAGCCAGCTTTTTAACTGTCCTCTTTCACTTTCATCAAGAGGCTCTTTAGTTCCTCTTCACTTTCTGCCATAAAGGTGGTGTCATCTTCATGTCTGAGGTTATTGATATTTCTCCCGGCAATCTTGATTCCAGCTTGTGCTTCATCCAGCCCAGCATTTTACATGATGTATTCTGCATTGAAGTAAATAAGCAGGGTGACAATATACAGCCTTGACATACTCCTTTCCCAATTTGGAACCAGTCCATTGTTCCATGTCCATTTTACTAAAGATCTTTTCAGGATATGTATGTGAGTGAGAATACATATTAATGTGGTAGACAGGCATGCATTTATCAATGTGCTTTGTGAGATGATCTCAGATCTGTCGCTAGCAGCTTTTGCAGAGTGACAGACCCACCAGGTCAGAGGAGTACAAGTCTGTCTTCCATCTTTGTTTAGGCTGGTGACCCAGTCCCAACATCTGCATTCTGGGTGCACCATTTCTTCTTGTACCATAGCTGGGAAGGTTACAGAATGCTTCCAAGCATCTCACACAACCTAATGGCTTTCTCCTTTTAGTTCTTGCTACATCTATGGGGTCCCCATATGACACTGCTAGGGACTCTCAGCAATTATCTTGCTATAACTGAGTGAGATATTTGGTGGTGGGAGGTAGGTGGTTGGAAATCATGCTAATTAGTGAGGGAGGTAGAAAAGAGGCAAGAATTAAAGGAAAGCATTCTGTTCCTGGTAGTGCCACCCCATCTATAACCCATGGGCCAGTGAAGAGTTATAACTCAATTAACCAACTGATCTAATGGGCATTTGTGGGAGAGTCTGGGGGAACCTGAACTCATGCAAAATCTAAACACGTTTGTCTTTTGCTCTGGTCACCCGTGTTCTCCAACAGCACCCTTACTCTTAGCCCTTGATGTCTTCCAGTGCCCCAGTATTGGCTTCCCCCATTGCTCAGTGGTAAAGAATCTGCCTGCCAAGAAGGCAGTGCAGGTTCGAGTTTGGTCCCTGGGTGCGGAAGATCCCCTGGAGAAGAAAATAGCAACCCACTCCAGTATTTTGCCTGGGAAGTCCCATGGACAGAGGAGCCTGGGGGGACTACAGTCCACAGGATAGCAAAAGAATCAGACACGGCTTAGTGACTCAACAGTAACAACAACAACAA
>NW_011479420.1:691-6976 GCF_000754665.1 Bison bison bison | reverse complement strand
GTAGACTCAGTGTTTCATTCACCTGTGTCCCCTGACCCATAGTAAGTGTCCCAATAATGGCTGAAGCATAAAGAAAACTTCCTCTGTCTGCCTCTTGCTAGGCTCCAGCAGACACTGGAAGCTGGTGGGAGGTCTGTGTATCCAAAAATAAAACTGATAGCAGCAGAGCCTGTAATTTGGCTTGCCTGAGAGAGGTGGGTGGAACAAACAGAGGGCACAGCCATGGAACCTGTGGCTTGCCTGTAGCCAGACTTCCGAGAAACTTATGCTAGATTAATTAAAATTGTATACCAAAATAGTTCCATCCATTAATTCACTTCCACTGACAAGCAGAATTGATGGTTTTGCATACTTTAAGCAAAATGTTTTCTACATTTCCATAGTTCTTATTCTCGCTTAAGTTTTCTTTTGCAATTTCCCGAGACAGCATCTTGTGAAACATGTTAAATGATCCAATATGTGTATATGAAAATAATTTGCTCCCATTTCACTCCATGAATTAGGAGTCCAGATCTCAGCTGAGTGCTGATAATATGCATCTTTTTTTAACACGTATTTATTTATTGGGCAGCACCCTGTCTTAGCTGGGTCTTGTATGATCTTTGTTGTGATATTTCAAATCTTAGTTGTGGCATGTGGGGTTCAATTTCCTGACCAGGGTCTAAATCCAGGTCTCCTGTATTGAGAGCAAGGGGTCTTAGCCACTACACTACTCGGAAGGTCCCCCCCTTTCTAAAAAATTGATTAATTTATTTGGCTGTGCCCTGTCTTAGCTTGCATCTCTTAAAAAATATGCATCACAGGTGGGCTCAGCCCAGCAAGAAATATTTGCTTCAGTTTATACTCAACGTATGATTAACATTTCTGAAATTAAGATTGGTTTGTGTGTTTTGTTAGTTTACTGTGTAAACCTGAGTTAACTGCTTCCAAAGTTCTATATTTCAGTGATGTCCTAGAGGAAAGGTCAGCAAACTATGGCCCACAGGTCAAATCCAGCCTGCCACCTGTTTTGGTGAAAAAGGTTGTTTTGGAACCCACAGCTACACCTGTTCGTTTATGTATTATCTGTACTGGCTTTCACACTACAGCAGCAGGATTGAGTAGATGCACCAGAAAATATACGACCCATAGAGCTGAAAATATTTACTATCTGGCTCTTCATAGGAAAATGCACCGTTGATGTTTGAACGGCCTATATAAATTAGTGCCCCGTGGCTGCCCAGTCTGACGAACTCACCTAATATGACATGGCAGAACAAAGAAGATTAAAAGATAAGTAGTGAAAGTGAAAGTTGCTCAGTTGTATCTAACTCTCTGAGACCCCATACAGTCCATGGAATTCTCCAGGCCAGAATACTGGAGTGGGTTGCTATTCCCAACCCAAAAGACTAGTAGAGATAAGTCCAGTATTCTTGGACTTCCCTTGTGGCTCAGCTGGTAAAGAATCACCTGAAATGCAGGAGACCTGGGTTCGATCTCTGGGTTGGGAAGATCCCCTGGAGAAGGGGAATGGCAACCCACTCCAGTGTTCTGACCTGGAGAACTCCATGGACTATATAGGCCATGGGGTTGCAAAGAGTCGAACAGGACTGAGTGACTTTCACTCACTCAAATAAATGGCAGGGGGAGCAGCCCTGAGCCTGGAAAGCCATCAGTCAGGGAGGAATCTGTTGTATTTGAGGAATCAAAAGGAGGCTGCCTTGATCAGAGCTGAAAGTCAGAAAGAGTTGTTCACGGTGAGACTGTAAAAGCCTGCCAAAGCCATATCACACAAAGCCTTGTAAATCATGAAATTTCCAGATATTTTGACCATTTTAGACTTTGAATGTCCTGAGAATGCATTGAAAGTTAAAACTACAGAGTGTGGTGTCTTTTGTCACTTTCGTATCTTGTGTCCATGAGCTTGAAGTTGGAGCGCTGTCAGCTTTCCCCTTGCCAAGATGGCCGCTGATGTTTTGGGATTCACCCCAGTCAGCCTGGAACATGTCCTCTTATTCTGGATGTGCGGCTGCCCTCCAGCCCACCATGGGAAAGCGCAGTGAGGGAATCGACCATTCTCTGAGGGCCGGTGAGCACAGATCTGGCCAACACCTTCTGGCTTCACGAGTCTCCATTCCAGAGCTTCCATGAACCTCAGAGACCATGTCAGATTTGACTGGAGTGGGCGTGAGAGGGGAGAAGTCAGACCCACAAAGTCTGGTCTTACCGTGTCAGCTCTCAAGTGCTGATGTTATGGGGTCCACCGAGCACAAAAGCAGCAGGCTGAACTCTCAGAAAACAGAGACAAAAAGAAATATATGGGAAATTAGTTAGAAGGAGATTTGAGTTTTAACTTTCAACCTCCCAAGCTGTGTGAGATGTAGGCAACTGGCTGCCTCTCTCTGAGCCTGAGTTTCCCTGTCTATTAAAGGAGGATACCAATATTAAGCTGGTAGAATTATGGTGATTATATGAGATGAGATACTAGTGCAGAGTCTGGCGGCAGAACCACTGATTATTGATCAGGGATGATTTCACTGGCCTTTGGCTAGATTGTCTGCAGATCTCTTTCTCTTCCTCTGAAGGGACACATATTACACAGAATATTTGGCTGGACTGGGCTGGCAGTGGAGCAACGTCACATGCTTGCACTGGGCGGCCCGGGATTACATCAGAGACAGCATCTGTGCCTGTGCTCCCCCAGTGCGTCTCTCCCCGCCTTCAAATGAGGCCTCCTCCATCTGTCACAAAGTCCAAGAAAAGGTTCCGGTCCCTTGAGGTTGGAGAAGAAAGCAGCTGCAAAGAAACAAGCTATTAATATTAATGTTCCAGGAAAAGGAGAAGAGAGAAAGGACACGAGCGCCCAGAAAGAATGACTCCATCTGGCTTTGATGTGTTCCTTTCCACAGGATGGCAGCAGCCCGGAGAATACTGAATAGTGAGGAGGAGGGAGGAGAGGAGGTGGAGGTGGCCTGGCAGCATCTGAGGGATTATGTGAACTGTGGGGAGTCGGTTCTGTCTAGACAAAAAGTCAGCCAGCCACACCACCATCTGCAACTATCAGAGAACAAGCCAGCAAGGGAAAGGGGAGTCCCTGGGAGCCCTGTTTGTTCCAATGAGCAGGTGTAGGATATTCTTTGTAAAGGACTATTGTTGTGCTAAACCTGGGGAGAGGGGGCACCTGGTATTATTGAGACCCATCCCAAAGGTCTGCTTTTTTGTGGATCTCTTCAGGCAAAGATATTCTTTCTTTGCCTCTCCACTGAGGTCCTCCTGTGATACCTTTTAATTTCTCACATGGATATCTTGTGTGATACTTAAGAGGTCAGTCTACAGTTTGACCTAGATTTAGTTCCTACCTGTATGTCTCTCTGGCCTTGCATGGTGGGCAAATCACTCTGAGGGCCTCTGTTTTCTCTTCTGTAAGTAGTGTAAGAAGTAGTGAGGTAGTAGTTTGTGTATAGGCTCTAACAGCAGTGGCTGGTCTTACGACTGCTAGAGACTGTTTTTTCTCTTCCCCAAACCAGAGACAGCAGAGGGCAAGGTGGTGAGTGACAGCAAATGGAAACATCTCAGGATAATCACTTACTAGCTGCACAGATGTTTCATATTCTGCTGAAAGAAGCAAGCTTCCTTGGAATACTTGAGGTAAAGCCTCTGTATGTTGAGTGAACTTTGACCCTTTTGCACAGTAGAAACTGAGACTCAACCTGCCAACTCCACAGAAGTAATAGAGATCTCAACACATGAAGAAGCATTTCAGACTAGATCAGCTGGGAGGTGTGACATTTAATTTAAAGAATTTAAGAATTGATAATTTGTGACATGTTGGAGGTGTTAGCTACTATGATTAGTGTGATAATCACATTGCATAAGTAAATGTTTCAGATCAACTTGTTGTGCATCTTAAACTTACACAATATTGTTTGTCAATTATATCTCAATTTAAAAAATAACTTAGAAAAGACAAATGGAAGAGAAATTAGATGAGAGCTTAGACTATGTCAGGCTAACTATTTTCATTTCCTTCATGATGAGGAATGATGGTTGGGTAGCAGAAACCCACCAAACAGTATCTGTAGTCTGTTGTACAATATAAAAATTTAGTCCATTGTTCAGTAAACCCTATTTACCATATTATATAGTGGTGATAGTCTTGTTCAGTTATATCTTTTGATCGTCTTTGTAGAAGCTCACATTAAAGAACCCTTTAGGTATGAAATTCAACTGGTTAGGACCATACCTGAATATTGTTGACAACATTCAGTTGCCCAGAGACAGGAAAATCTTATTAGGCAAATCCCCTTAAGAATGCAGCATTAGAGAAAATATGTCCTTAAGCAATCTTGGAATGGAGAGTTTCCTCCCAAACAAGTTGTAAAACCCCCCGGTGGCTCAGAGGTTAAAGTGTCTGCCTGCAGCAGGAGACCTAAGTTTGATCCCTGGGTCTAGAAGATCCACTGGAGAAGGAAATGGCAACCCACTCCAGTATTCTTGCCTGGAGAATCCCATGGACGGAGGAGCCTGGTGGGCTACAGTCCACAGGGTCGCAAAGAGTCGGACACGACCGAGCGACTTCACTTTCACTTTTCCTTCTAAGAGAAAAGACTGAAAAAATTGGCTACATAAAATTATAACATTTCAGTCCAGGAGAAAAAGTGTAATGAATGACACTTAAAAGATTGTTTTTCTCAACAGATAAAGTGAAAGTGAAAGTTGCTCAATCGTGTCCAACTCTTTGAAACCCCATGGATATACAGTCCATAGAATTTTGTAGGCCAGAATACTGGAGTGGGTAGCTTTTCCCTTCTCCAGGGGATCTTCCCGACCTAAGGATTGAACCCAGGTCTCCTGCATAAAGAGCTATTACAAATTAGTAAGAGATCATTTGGTCAAAAGAAACATGAGTAAGCTGATTGATTAAAAAAAAATTGGCTTATTAGCATATGGAAAAATGCTCAGCATCGTGTATAATTAAAGAAATGAACATTACAACACCAGTGAGGAGTTTGTCCAGGTTGGATTGGTTTGTCAGTTTGATTATCATCATATTGGTGAGGTGTGAAGAAATAAGAATTTTTATCAAGAACAGATACAGATTTTTGGAGGGCAATTTGACAGTAACTATCAAATTTAATACAAATGCTTGGTCAAGGACTAATATTTAATTTTTATTTTTTGAACTACAAGAATTCCCTCATCATTTATTCTTCAGAAATCGAGACACAGTGTGGAAGAGAGGATGCATGCCTTTGCTTTCTGGCCTCCCTGGGATCACAAGAGGAAAGAGAACACTGACCGCTATCAGTACAGAAAGTATTTTTATAGAAGGGAGGAGGAGCTTTCCACCCCGTTTGTAAGACCTGGTCTGAAGGAGAGGGGCCAGACCCCAGGGTCCTCTTGAAGGACTAATATTTTAAATACGGTATTTTACCCATGCATATGCACATATGAACGTGTACTTGGATTGTTTTGTAGTGTGTAAAGTTAACACCAAAGACTAGCAGCGAATTCAGTCAGGAAGATACTGTGAAGTAAACTACTGTAAATCTATAAAATGGAATACTACACAGCTCTGACAAAGATGACAAAGAACAGTATGTGTGTGTGTCTGAAATATGTATATTTTGAAATGTGTGTGTGAAATATATATGGTCTTGAGATTCAGTTAAATTAATTATGTCCTTTTATACCCATCTTTAACCTTTCTTTGTTGCAAGTGTGCTACATATGTAAAATTGCACAAAGCAGAATACACAGCTCAATGAATGAGAACAAAATGAATATCATGTAACTGCTAATCTGATGAAGAAAGAGAACTCTGTCTATACCCTTTCTTTTTGTCTACAAGCTCATGGATAATTTCCGTCATTCAAAGCTTCTATTTCCCTACCTATGATTGGGAACACTGAAAATCGTTAACACCACTGTTCTCTCCTATCTGACAATGTCTTTGTGAGAATCACATGACTTAATGTTAATGTTGTTCTTCCAAGTGACAGAGAGCTCTGCAAATGAGGATGAAGATGGCCATTCAGTCTGATAGATGTGTGAAGCCTGCAAGGACATCATGCTTGCAGTTGTCCTTAAGCCTTCCCTTCCTTGGGAAGACAGAATGTAAGGAAAAGAGTGGTATTCTGAACGAGACAATCTGTTGGTTATCATCCTTCCAGTAAATTTGACTTGAAGCCATATAGTCCAACCTGTGAATGAGAATGCACAAACTTCCTAATTGTTCTGAATCTCTGACTTTTGGCTAGGACGCTGCCGAACTGGAGCCATGCAAGCTTTTGGGAGACTTTCCCA
>NW_011479420.1:0-591 GCF_000754665.1 Bison bison bison | reverse complement strand
AGGGATGTGAAATAATACATGTGCCCTGCCAGGTTGCATTCTAGCTATGTGACCTCTGACGAGTCATTTAACCTCACTGAGCCTGAATTACCTACCTTCTTGAGGATGTACATAACCCCAACCTACCTAACCCTAACCTCACAAGGTGCTGTGAGTGTCCCCGTGAGATGGTTCATATAAACTTCTCCCTGAGGTTCCTCACTTGACCAGTACTCAGAACTGTTTGCTGTGTAAACTGTCTTGGAATATCTAACTGGGTCATCACGGTGAGTGAGACTGCAGCATGTGGGCCTATATGTTTCTTACACATGAACACAGGCAGCCAGGTATGGACGTGGAGAGTGGGGTGATGGTTTTCTGACTCAGAAAACCACAATTTAGCCCTCAGCTCTCCATTGCTCCTAAGTAGGTCTTTCATGTATGAAGTCACAGAGTCTTTGTACACTCAAGATAGTGACACATGGGGCTTGCAGTGCAAAGACCAGGATCTGTCAGGCTTATATAAAAGAAATAAGAGTATGAAGTGAATGCTAAGGCTTCATGTTTGTGTGGGTAGGATGTGGAGAGCAGAGGGGAGAGAGAGAAAGGCAC
>NW_011479419.1:14055-14780 GCF_000754665.1 Bison bison bison | reverse complement strand
TCATCTTAAATTTCCTTCATCAGTGTCTTATAGTCTTCAGAGTATCGGTTTCACCTTCTTGGTTAAGTTTATCCCTAGGTATTTTATTTTATCTTTAACATGATTTTAAATGTTATTAAAAAAAACTTTCTCTTTTTGATATTACATTATTAGTGTGTAGAAATATGACAGATTTCTGTGTGTTAATCTTGTATCCTGAAACTTTGCTGAATTCATTTATTGGTTCTAATAATTTTGAGGTGGAGACTTTAGGGTTTTCGATATAAAATATCATGTCATCTGAAAAATAGTTTTACTTCTTTCCTTCTAATTTAGATGCATTTTATTTATTTTTCTTTTTGGATTGCTGTGCATAGGACTTCCAATATTATGTTAAATAGAAGTGGTGAGAGTGGACATTGTTATTTTGTTTTTGAATTTAGAGGAAAGACTGTCAGCTTTTTACCACTGAGCATATTAGTTGTAGGTTTGTCATAATGGCCTTTATTCTGATCTTCAGAACCATTTTATCTTCCAGCTCACTGATTAGTTCTTCTGTTTCAGATATTCTGCTATTGATTCCTTCTAGAGTGTTTTTTAATTTCAGTAATTGTATTGTTTGTCTCTGTATGTTTATTCTTTAATTATTTTAGGTCTTTGTTAATTGATTCTTGCATTTTCTCCATTCTGTTTTCAAGATTTTTGATCATCTTTACTACCATTATTCTTTTTCAAGTTTGCCTATT
>NW_011479419.1:8684-10628 GCF_000754665.1 Bison bison bison | reverse complement strand
AAGAATTTCAAGTTTTCAAAAAGTTGACATTGGGTCCAGATATACACTCTGTATAGTGTAAGTTATCCCTGGGTGCTGAATACTAAATGTCTTAGTCATCTCAGGCTGCCATGACAAAATACCACAGACTGCATGGCTTAAACAACAGAAGAGTATTTTCCATGGTTCTTGAGGCCAGAAGTCTGAGATTAGGGTGTTGGCAAAGTTGGGTACTAGTTAGGACTTGCATTTCAGCTTGTAGGTGACCATCTTCCTGTTGTGAATGCACGTGGTATTTCCTCTGGGTGCATGGAGAGAGGGAGAGTGAGTTTCCTGGTGTCTGGCACTAATCCCATCATGAGGGCCCCACCCTCACGACCTCACCTAACCCTAATCACCTCCCAAAGGCCCCATCTCTAAATACCATCACATTGGGGGTTAAAGCTTCAACAGTGAGGCTCTGCCTCACTCCTCACTTCCCATTTATTTCTCTTCCCACCCACTTTTATAACTTTTCTGACTGTCGATTCTGGGCATGTAATTGCTTTGACATTGACTAAGTCATTTATTTATTCATTGACTAAGTCATTTCGCCTCTCTTGAAATATTTTAAGTATCTTATATGTGTTTTGTATGGTTCTGTGCAGAGTGTAGAGCTGTCAACAACAGAGGCAAAAACTCTTCCCTTGTGACACTGGCATTAGATAGAGGTATTAGATAGACTGTACCAGTGCGGTGGGGGAAACGATGCAAGTGGGACTGGCTGGTAAGAAGTTCTGGGGGTTACTTTAAACAGGGTGGTCACTTCACCACAACTGGAAGAGAAAGTCAAGGTTTGTTGAGGATCAGATTAATTTTTCTTTACTTACCCATAGTATCCTTTCTAATCTCCCTCTGTGTACATTTTCTACTGTGTCTCAAGTTCAAGCCTACCAGTTATCTCTGGATAAGTCCCGCTGATAGCCTTGCCTGATCTTGGGTCTAGGTTTGCTGCTAATTTAATGTAGCTCACATTCAATAATGCCAGTGGTATCCAATTTTTTATATCCCTCATCTCTCTGTGAAAAACTGTTGTCAAACCCAATAGCAACACCAAGAGCTATTATATAACAAATGCCTACCCTGTGCTAGATACTTTACAGATGCTGTATCACCCAACAATTAATCAACAATTTAACATTTAAGATAGTTATTGTTATTAACCCTTTACAGATGAGCATTCTGGGAGAATGAACTCCTTGTCCAATTTATAAAGTCAGACTAGAAACCCACATCAAAAGCTTTTTCTCTTTTCACCACACCAGGTTTCAGTTCTCCTAAGATAGGTCAGTTCCCCATACTAGAGTTTCACAGAGTTCATCCTGGAGACTAGCTCTTAATGGTGCATATCTTGAGACCTTGACAACTTTGTATTCTCAGAGCAGGTCCTACCACTCCCTAACATCTTAGAAAACACATAAGCTTCATGTTCTTTGATCTTTTCTATCGCCATAATTTAAATTCTGCTCTGTTCTAATAGTAGTGTATATCTGTTCCCTATATCCACGTCAAGTGTCTGTCTTTTGAGAAATTCATTTCAGTTATTACTAGACTATAATCAGAAAAGTCAGGCCCTTTCCCTTTTGATTACACACTACCTATTCTAGTATTCATTTCCCAGTCATTCTGCTAACCTACTTATTTTTTTGGTAACTTTTTTCCACAGAGGATATTGGTAGATAGCCTTCATTTCCAGATTCATATATGCCAATTCTAAATCTTTGGCATGTTTTTGCTGCTTTCAACATTATCATCCTTTTTTCATTGATATAATTAATGATTGCCTCCCACCGTCACTCTTCAATCAAGAAACCTGTGATATATCTCCTATTTACCATGCTGCTGCTGCTGCTAAGTCGCTTCAGTTGTGTCTGACTCTGTGCGACCCCATAGACGGCAGCCCACCAGGCTCCCCCGTCCCTGGGA
>NW_011479419.1:4937-5903 GCF_000754665.1 Bison bison bison | reverse complement strand
TACATTCATTAGGAGGTTGAAAGATACCCCTTGTCACCACCATCCATAGGAATAGCGATTCCACGTGGAGATGAGAATACTTACCAAGGTTTCTTGTCCTTGGCACCACTGATGCTTTTGGTTCCATTAACCTTTGGTGTGTGGGTGTTCCTGGGCACTGTAAGATGTTTAGCAGCATCCGTGGCCTCTACTCACTAGATGCCAGTAGCACCCACCCTACTCCAGTCATGACCATCTGACCTCTGGGGGACAAAACTGCTCTCAGTCAAGAACCACTTCATTCTTGCAATAAAGAAGGTTATGCATCATAGACATCTCTCTACATACATGTGCTGCTCCGGTCTCAGATATGCTGTATGATGTGAGCCAGGCAAACTTCCTCTCCTGTCTGACTTCCTCCCCCTGTTGACCACTGCAAAGAGCCTGCAAGCCACGTCCTTTCATACATAATACATGTCCTTCTTTGTATTCAGTCTTGTTTTTTACACTAAAATTACATCCTTTTTCTTTGCTCTCAGAGCCCCACAGGCTCTGTCTTGAGCTTCCAATTATTTGTACTACCTGTTCTAAGATGCACCCCCAAGCCCTACCCCATGGTGTTATTTTAATTAGCCCTTCCAGGTTTCTTCTTACCTCTCCCATCTTTCCTCCTCTTGCCTCCACTTACCTGCTACCCTTCCTTCTGCCTCTTCCTTCTCAAACTGGGCCCTTCTCTATGGGCTCATCTCCATTCTCTTCTCTCTGGGTTTCTTGGATGCCCCAACCTGCCCTACCTCCATCTGCTGCCTCCTCTATGGATGAACCTTCTCTTCCCAGGGAAGGCTGAGCCTGCCCTGCCTGTCCCCACCTCTCCTCTTTCTCCCTAGCTTCTTTCTCTATTTTTATTCTTTGTTTCCCTGCAAGCTGAAATTCAGCTTCCTTCTTCTTTTCTATTTGTTCTGTGTGTCTGTGGCCCTCCCTGTGTCT
>NW_011479419.1:3738-4837 GCF_000754665.1 Bison bison bison | reverse complement strand
GCAAAAATGCCCTTGAATTGAACTCAGTAGCACTCTCCCTCTCACATTAGATTAGACAGTCCCGACCTCAAATCCGAATCATACTCTCTTCCTATGTCACACAGCCTCTTCTTTTTTAGGTTGAACCTTTCCTGCATCTATGATTTGACTCCTCAAAAAAACAAAGACATTGCCTGAACCTACCACACAGAATCCTCCTTAAACCATCCTGCTGCTTTTTCTCTCAGTGCACTTTCTAAAATCAATTCTTCTGCTGATCTGAAGCTTATATCAAATGCCTTTACTTTCTGGGAATTTAATTATGACAAATATGTCCCCAGGGTTCCCGCCAATTGGATTAGTAATCTGTGTCCCCAGAACAGGATCTCCGTGTACCGTTGGAAGTAGACCCGCTCATCAAATCTTCCCTTGAAGGACTATCCCCACTCACCACCTCCCCACTTTCCTCCGTGCAAAGGCTTTCATATCTTCTCTCCTTCTCTGCCTTCCTTTCTGCCTGCTGCTCTCTCAGATGCAGCATTACCTGCTTTTTTGCCTCTTCCTTCTTCTTGCTCCTCATTCTTTACTTTTGTATCCCCTCCTCACCCTGCTACCATTCTCCAGCTTTTTTTTTTTTCTGATTTTTAAAGTCTATTTAATCCCCTTGGATAAATTAAGCAGTTGGTATTAGCTCCATTGGCAGATGAGGAAACTGAACCAAGAAGCAATTAAGTGACTTGGCACATCACTGCCAGAGCTGAGATTACAAGTGAAAGCCCTGCTGCTTAGCCTGTGACTGTTTCACTTTGTCTCACCTATATTGCTGTGTTTATTTATTTATTTTCTGTGGCCACCCACAACCTGGTATGTGGGATGTTAGTTCCCCAACCAGGGATCAAACTCATGCACCTATCAGTGGAAGCACACGGTCTTAACCACTGGACCACTAAGAAAGTGCCCCAAATGCTCTGTTTTTATTCTTTTTTTTTTTTTTCTAGACTGTCCTTTATTGACAAAGTAATGTCTCTGCTCTTTAACATGCTGTCTAGGTTGGTCATAACTTTCCTTCCAAGGAGTAAGCGTCTCTTAATTTCATGGCTGCAGTCACCATCTGCAGTGA
>NW_011479419.1:0-1099 GCF_000754665.1 Bison bison bison | reverse complement strand
TTTTGATTTGCATTTCTCTGATAATGAGTGATGTTGAGCATCTTTTCATGTGTTTGTTAGCCATCTGTATGTCTTCTTTGGAGAAATGTCTGTTTAGTTCTTCAGCAAATTTTTTGATTGGGTCGTTTATTTTTCTGGAATTGAGCTGCAGGAGCTGCTTGTATATTTTTGAGATTAATTCTTTGTCAGTTGCTTCGTTTGCTATTATTTTCTCCCATTCTGAAGGCTGTCTTTTAACCTTTTTTATAGTTTCCTTTGTTGTGCAGAAGCTTTTAATTTTAATTAGGTCCCATTTGTTTATTTTTGCTTTTATTTCCAATATTTTGGGAGGTGGGTCATAGAGGATCCTGCTGTGATTTATGTTGGAGAGTGTTTTGCCTCTGTCTTCCTCTAAGAGTTTTATAGTTTCTGGCCTTATGTTTAGATCTTTAATCCATTTTGAGTTTATTTTTGCATATGGGGTTAGACAGTGTTCTAGTTTCATTCTTTTACAAGTGGTTGACCACTTTTCCCAGCAGCACTTGTTAAAGAGATTGTCTTTAATCCATTATATATTCTTTCCTCCTTTGTCAAAGATAAGGTATCCATAGGTGCATGGATTTATCTCTGGGCTTTCTATTTTGTTCCATTGATCTATAGTTCTGTCTTTGTGCCAGTACCATACTGTCTTGATGACTGTAGCTTTGTCCTATAGCCTGAAGTCAGGCAGGTTGATTCCTCAAGTTCCATTCTTTCTCAAGATTGCTTTGGCTATTCAAGGTTTTTTGTATTTCCATACAAATTGTGAAATTATTTGTTCTAGCTCTGTGAAAAATACCATTGGTAGCTTGATAGGGATTGCATTGAATCTATAGATTGCTTTGGGTAGTATACTCATTTTCAATATATTGATTCTTCTGATCCATGAACACGGTATATTTCTCCATCTATTAGTGTCCTCTTTGATTTCTTTCACCAGTGTTTTATAGTTTTCTATATAAAGGTCTTTTGTTCTTTAGGTAGATATATTCCTAAGTATTTTATTCTTTTCATTGCAATGGTGAATGGAATTGTTTCCTTAATTTCTCTTTCTATTTTCTCATTGTTAGTGTATAGGAAT
>NW_011479418.1:4197-5208 GCF_000754665.1 Bison bison bison | reverse complement strand
ATTAAATCTTATGGTTAACTCATTAAATTCTCATAAAAATCTTACGAGTTAGGAACTGTCAATAGCATCTTCTTTTCAAAGATAAGAAAGGTGAGGCATGGGAAGGGCAAATAAATGAAACAAGTTAAAACAGCTAGTAAGCAGCAAAGTCAGAATTCAGACCAAGCTAATTTCAGAATCTATGCTCTCAGTCAATGCCATATGCTAATTTTGGACAATTTACATTAGCTTTGGGGACTTAGGTTTCTTCGTTTGTAAAATGGAGGTGATGAATTCTAACTGAGAAGATTCAGTGAAATAGTACCTGTGCTTGACATATGGTAAAAATGCTCAATGGATGTCAGCTATGTCAGTTACTGTACACTACACTACAATATTGTAAAGTAATTAGCTTCCAATTAAAATAAATAAATAAATTTTTTTAAAAAGAAAGAAATAGAGTAAACCTTTCTGGCTAAGCTGGAAAATGGTTCAACTCATTCTAATTTAAGACTGTAGAACATAAGTGATTAGAGACAGAGGAACTTGAGATCGCCCCTCCCCGACCACTCTCACAGTGAAGCTTTATATTATATTTATACCCTGTATAGAATCTCTAGGACTGGAAGTCACCTTAAAAGTCCCAGGATATACAAAGAAAAGATATAGGAAGTACTTCATGAGAAGTGTAATATCATGGGCATTTATTAAACTCTCTTGTGCAAGGCAGGGTCAGTAAGAAAAGATATTCAGAATTTTCCTTTCTCAATCTTCACACAAGTAGTTGTTATTTTGGTAGGAATTGGACCCTGTACTGAAGAGGCTGCATTTGTCTGTCATTACGTTTTTTTCCCCAATTTATTTTCAGGTGTGTATCAATTACTGCTTTTTTCTTTTTTTTGATCTGGTAATTTTTTTATTATTGTTTTCAATGTTACCTATAAAGTACAATTCTTCAGAGAGTTTTCATGTATGACTAAACTCTTCTGCAGTCTTTTATTTTAATTTATTTGTTTTTTTAACTGAAGGATA
>NW_011479418.1:0-757 GCF_000754665.1 Bison bison bison | reverse complement strand
TTTTCTGTTTTCTATTTTATTTACTCTAATCTCTATTATTGCCTTCCTTCTGCTTATTTTGATTTTAGTTTGATCTTTTTTACAGTTTCTTAGGGTGGAAGTTTAAGCTAGTGATTTTGAGGTTTTTTGTTTTTTTTTTTAGTATAGGTATTGTTGTCCAGTCGTCCAGTCGTGTCTGACTCTTTGTTACCCCGTGGAAAGCAGCATGCCAGGCCTCCCTGTGCCTCACCATCTTCCAAAGTTTACCCAAGTTCATGTCCGTTGCATTGGTGATGCCATCCAGCCATCTCATCCTCTGATGCCCTGTTCTCCTTCTGCCCTCAGTCTTTCCCAGCATGATGAACTTTTCCAATGAGTTTGTATCAGATGACCAAAATATTGGTAATATAGGTATTACAGCTGTAAATTTCCTTCTTAGCACTGTTATCACTGCATCCCATAAATTTTGATATATTGTGCTTCATTTTCACTCATCTCAAAATATTTTCTAATCTTTCTTGAAATTTTTTCTTTGACCTGTTGGTTATTTAGAACTGTGTTCTTTAATTTCTACATATTTGTTATTGATTTTTTATTTTATTCCATTTTAGTCAGAGTACATTTTACGATTTTAATTCTTTTAAGTTTATTGTTTTATGGCCTAACCTCTGGTTTATCCTAAAAAATCCTCCATGTGCACTTGAAAAGGATTTGTGTTTGGCCACTGTTGCATGAAGTGCTCTGTAGACCTGTGTTTATTCTAGCTTGTGTATAGTGC
>NW_011479417.1:9180-9786 GCF_000754665.1 Bison bison bison | reverse complement strand
CCAGTATTCTTACCTGGGGAATCCCATGGACAGAGGAGCCTGGCAGGCTACAGTCCATGGGGTCACAAAGAGTTGGACATGACTTAGTGACTAAACAACAGCAAACAACAAAGCGTGTATTATAAAAATGCTTGAACAGAGAACTTCTGGTTTCAGTTCCAACATGCAAATAACTTAGGAATGGTCACTCTGACCTTCACAGTAAGAGTTAAACAAACTTAAAATCAATTATTTGTCTTATATTTATCAGAGAGTTGAGGTAATAGAACAAACTGCTGTACTCAAATCTGGAGAGACAGAGACTTACAGAGGAACACAGCTTACAAGGAGCAGAAACTGCTGGAGCAAGGAAATGGGAGGAAGACCTAAATGATCATTTCAGTGAATTTCTAGAGTTTCAGTGTGGACTATCTTGAGAGTTAAAAGCTCCTGAGAAATATCTAAAATGTACAAAGAACTCTTAAAACTCATCAATAAAACAATTTGATTAAAATATGGGATGAAGATCTTAACAGATACCTCTTCAAAGAATATAAACAGATGGCAAATAAGCATATAAAAGTATACTTCACATCATATGCCACCAGAAAAATACAAATTAAAACA
>NW_011479417.1:4369-5118 GCF_000754665.1 Bison bison bison | reverse complement strand
GGTGGCCTCATAGAATGAGTTTGGAAGTTTACCTTCCTCTGCAATTTTCTGGAAGAGTTTGAGTGTGATAGGCATTAGCTCTTTAAATTTTTGGTAGAATTCAGCTGTGAATCCGTCTGGTCCTGGGCTTTTATTTGCTGGAAGATTTCTGATTACAGTTTCAATTTCCATGCTTGTGATGGGTCTGTTAAGATTTTCTATTTCTTCCTGGTTCAGTTTTGGAAAGTTGTACTTTTCTAAGAATTTGTCCATTTCCTTCAAGTTGTCCATTTTATTGGCATATAGTTGCTGATAGAATTCTCTTATGATCCTTTGTATTTCTGTGTTGTCTGTTGTGATTTCTCCATTTTCATTTCTAATTTTATTGATTTGATTCTTCTCCCTTTGTTTCCTGATGAGTCTGGCCAATGGTTTGTCAATTTTATTTATCTTCTCAAAGAACCAGCTTTTAGCTTTGTTGATTTTTGCTATGGCCTCTTTTGTTTCTTTTGCATTTATTTCTGCCTCAATTTTTAAGATTTTGTTCCTTCTACTATCCCTGGGGTTCTTCATTTCTTCCTTTCCTAGTTGCTTTAGGTGTAGAGTTAGGTTACTTAATTGACTTTTTTCTTATTTCTTGCAGATGGTGATTGCAGCCATGAAATTAAAAAACACTTACTCCTTGGAAGGAAAGTTATGACCAACCTGGACAACATATTAAAAAGCAGAGACATTACTTTGCCAACAAAGGTCCATCTAGTCAAGGCTAT
>NW_011479417.1:0-862 GCF_000754665.1 Bison bison bison | reverse complement strand
AGGGAGAAGAGAAGAGGGAGGAGGGAGATAGAGGTGACCAGGAGGAGAAGAGGAGGAATCAAAGAGGGAGAGAGCAAGCTAGCCAGTAATCACTTCCCTATGTGCTCTGCATAGTCTTGACCCCTCAGAAATGTTCATGGAGTTACACAAAGAAGAGAAGAGGGAGAAAGGAGACAGAGATGGCCAAGAGGAGAAAAGGGGGAATCAAAAGGAGAGAGACAGATCCAGCCATTAATCAGTTCCCTAAGTGTTCTCCACAGCCTGGAACACACAAAGAGATTCACAGAGTTGGGTAGAGAAGAGAAGGGGGAGGGAGGAAATAGAAGCAACCTGGTGGAGAAAAAGGAGAGTCAAAAGGGAGAGAGAGCAATCAAGCCAGTAATCTCACCCCCAAGTAAAAATCAGTTCTGAAGACTGGGTTTTTAAAGGTACAAAATTGATAACAAATACCAAAAAGCAAAGATTAAAAATCTAGTATAGAGGTTATATTCTCAAAAATATAATATTAAAAAAAAAAAAACAAAGTCACAAGAATTATAAAATATATATATGAAGTTTGCTTTAAAAATCAGGTCCTTTTTTTTCAAGGTAATAGTAGGTTATAAAAATGAAAATTAAAGGAGCAATAAAGGACTTAAAAATAATTTTTTTTATTTAAAAAAATGATAATAGTAAGACTATATCTTTGAATTTCTCTGGAGCTGTTGTGGATAGTGTGGGATTGATCATTTTCAGATAGTTCCTTGATCCGGCTTATACTTCTCAAGATCTATTGGCCCCTTCCTATGTAGTCGGTGCTAACTACAGGGTTTTAATCTGTTGCACCTGTCACTTCCAAAGTGGTTCCCTCTATTTTGGCTTC
>NW_011479416.1:14052-15188 GCF_000754665.1 Bison bison bison | reverse complement strand
AGTTTATTGATATTTCTTCTGGCAGTCTTGATTCCAGCTTGTGCTTCATCCAGCCTGGCATTTCACATGATATACTCTGCATATAAGTTAAATAAGTAGGGTGCCAATATACAGCCTTGAGGCACTCCTTTCCCAATTTGGAATCAGTCCATTGTCCCATGTCTGATTCTAACTGTTGTTTCTTGACCTGCATACAGGTTTCTCAGGAGGCAGGTCAGGTGGTTTGGTATATCCATCTCTAAGAATTTTCCACATTTAGTTATCATCCACAAAGTCAAAGGCTTTGGCATAGTCAGTAAAGCAGAAGTAGATGTTTTTCTGGAACTCTTTTGCTTTTTCTATGATCCAGCGGATGTTGGCAATTTGATCCCTGGTACCTCTGTCTTTTCTAAATCCAGCTTGAACATCTGGAAGTTCTCAGTTCATGTACTGTTAAAGTCTCACTTGGAGAATTTTCAGCATTACTTTGGTAGCATGTGAGGTGAGTGTAATTTTGGGATTTGAAATAGTTCAACTAGAATTCCATCACCTCCACTATATTTGTTCATAGTGATGCTTCCTAAGACCCAGTTAGCTTTGTGTTCCAGGATGTCTGACTCTAGGTGAGTGATCACACCATTGGGGATAACTGGGTGATTAAGATATTTTTTTGTATAGTTCTTCTGTGTATTCTTTCCACCTCTTCTTAATATTTCCTGCTTCTGTTAGATCCATATCATTTCTGTTCTTTATTGTGCTCATCTTTGCATGCAATGTTCCCTTGGTATCTATCTCTATTCTTCTTGAAGAGATTGCGACTCTTTCCCATTCCCATTGCTAGTTTTCGTCTATTTCTTTGCAGTGATCACTGAGGAAGTCTTTCTTATCTCTCCTTGCTCTTCTTTGGAACTGTGCATTCACATGGGTATATTTTTCCTCAACTATTTGTAAGGCCTCCTCAGACAATGATTGTGCCTTTTTGAATTTCTTTTTGGGGGGATGGTTTTGATCACTGCCTCCTGTACAATGTCATGGACCTCATTGCTAGTTCTTCAGACACTCTGTCTATCAGACCTAATCCCTTGAATCTATTTGTTATTTCCACTGTATAATCATAAGGGATTTGATGTAGATCATACCTGAATGGTCTAGTGGTT
>NW_011479416.1:9583-10543 GCF_000754665.1 Bison bison bison | reverse complement strand
TCAAATAGTTTTTTACCCACCTTTCTGTTCTGGAATTCCAGTAAAGTGAATATTGGAGCACTTAATGTTATTTCAGAGATCTTCCCAGTTGCTTTTTTTTCTAATTGTGTTTTTCTTTCTACTGCTCTGATTGGGTGATTTTTATGATTCTTCTAGATTGCTTATGCATTTTTATCTATCACTTAATCCACTCTTCATTCCTTCTCATGTGTTTTTTTAGACTGCATCTTTTTCATATTTTCTCATTCTTTGACACCAATTTATTTCTCCCTAGTTCTTGGTTATAATAGCTCTGTTACATTTAAGTGTGTGTTTTCCCTTCTTCCCTCATCAGGACTTTGGTCGCAGAGGAGGAAAATGCTAAAACAAGTGGGGCCTCTGTGTATACAGATGTCTGATGCACCGGCTGTATAGGTGTCTGCAGTTCTGCTTGGACATAGCCCACAGTTTTTTTCCCCAGCCCTGGCCCCCAGGTCCAATGATGTGCTATGGTGTGGACTAAGCCAGGCCAGAGTGTTCATTTGGCTTGAGGTGGGGCACATAGAAAGTCAGCCATGGGAAACCCAGGAGTCACTAGAGAAAACCTCTCTGCCCTGCCTGGGATCAAGACCTTTTTGCCTCTCACAACTGATCACTGACTTTAGACTATGCCACTCCTTTCCAGTATGGAACCATAGGTAAGACAGGACCTATATGCTTTGTCTGTTGTATCAGGGTGTGAGCTGTGACAGAGCAGCTGCCATTAGAAATCTGGGATTTTTCTGTGGCACCACTTAAATAAATGCCAACAGTGGCTGCTGTCAGCAAACCTATACATTATGTTTACCTTTACTGGTGAGCTTCCTCACTTGCAATGTTCTTGATTCTAATTCTGGTGTCTTTTTTTTTCTAAAGACAGGGTGCTCAGGACTGGTGCACTGGGATGACCCTGAGGGATGGGATGGGGAGAAAGGTGGGAGG
>NW_011479416.1:3839-5728 GCF_000754665.1 Bison bison bison | reverse complement strand
AGAATTTTCCACAGTTTATTGTGATCCACACAGTCAAAGGCTTTGGCATAGTCAATAAAGCAGAAATAGATGTTTTTCTGGAACTTTCTTGCTTTTTAAATGATCCAGCAGATGTTGGCAGTTTGATCTCTGGTTCCTCTGCCTTTTCTCCAACCAACTTGAACATCTGGAAGTTCACAGTTCACGTATTGTGGAAGCCTGGCTTGGAGAACTTTGAGCATTACTTTGCTGGCATGTGAGATGGGTACAATTGTGCAGTAGTTGAGCATTCTTTGGCATTGCCTTTCTTTGGGAATTGTTCACTTAAGAAACATTAAAAAAAAAATTCCTCATTGCTATTCTTGCAAAGTGTGATTAAGTTGGATGTATGTTTCCCTTTCTCCCTTGCATTTTAACTCCTCTTCTTTCCTCAGCTATTTGTAAAACCTCATCAGACAACTATTTGCATTCTTGCATTTCTTTTTCCTGATGATGATTTTGGTTGCCACCTCCTGTACAACTTTATGACCAGCACCCATAGTTCTTCAGGCAATTTGCCTACCAGATTTAATTCCTTGAATCTATTTATCACTTCCACTGTATAATCATAAGATATCGATTTAAGTTATACCTAAATGCCTAGTGCTTTTTTCTACTTTCTTCATTTAAGCCTAAATTTTGTGATAAAAATCTCATGATATGAACTATAGTCAGCTCCTGGTCTTCTTTGTACTGACTGTAGAGAGCTTCTCCATCTTTGGCTGCAAAGAATAATCAATTGGTTTCATTTTTTAGCATATGATGATGTTCACGTGTAGAGACATCTCTTGTGTTTTTGGAAGAGGTTGTTTTCTATGACTAGTGTTTTCTTTTGCCAATTTTCTGTTAACCTTTTCCCTGCTTCATTTTGTACTCCAAAGTCAAACTTGACTGTCATTCCAGGCATCTCTTGTCTTCCTACTTTTGCATTCTAATCCCCTGTGATGAGAATATTTTTTTTTTTTGGTGTTATTTCTAGAAGGCCTTATATTTCTTCAGAGAACTGTTCAATCAGCTTCTTCCACATTAGTGGTTGGGACATAGACTTGGATCACAGTGATGTTTAATGGCTTGCCTTGGAAACAAACCAAGATCACACTGTCAAAACTGAGAGAGTTTGCATCCAATCTCAAATTATTTGTATGTGTGTGTGTATATATATATCCGCTCCTTCCTGAGCCTTCCTCCACTCTCCCCATTCCACCCCCTATGTCATCACAGAGCACCAGGCTGTGCTACCTGTGTCATATAGAAACTTCCCATCAGCTATGTATTTCGCACATAATATTGCATATATGTCAATGCTACTTTCTCAGTTTGTCCCACCATCTCCTTCTTACACAGTGTCCAAAAGTGCATTTCCTAGGTCTGCATCTCCATTCCTTCTCTACAAATAGGTTTACACTTTTCTAGATTCCATATGTATGTATCAAAATACAATATTCAGTTTTGTCTTTCTGACTTATTTATAGCAGGCTCTAAGTTCATTCACCTCACTACAGCTGACTGAAATTCATTCCTTTTTATGGGTAAGTTATATTCATTGTATATATGTACCACATCTTTTTTATGCATTCATCTCTTGATCAATATCTAGGGTGCTTCCATTTCCTGGCTTATGTAAATATTATTTCAATGAATATTGTAGTACATGTGATTTTTAGAATTGTGGATTTCACAGGGTATATGCCTAGTAGTGATTTTGCTAGGTCATATGGCAGACTTATTCCTAGTTGTTTTTTTTTTTTTTAAGTAAAACTCCCTTCTGTTCTCCATAATAGCTATATAATTTTACATTCCTGTCAACAGTATAAGGGGGTTCCCTTTTCTACACATCTTTTACAGTATTTGTTGTTTGTAGATTTTTTTTT
>NW_011479416.1:0-942 GCF_000754665.1 Bison bison bison | reverse complement strand
ATGCGAAGAACTGACTCATTGGAAAAGACCCTGATGCTGGGAAAGATTGAAGGTAGGAGGAGAAGGGGATGACATAGGATGAGATGGTTGGATTGTATCACTGACTCGGTGGACATATGCTTGAGCAAACTCCAGGATTTGGTGATGGACAGTGATATCTGGCGTGTTGCAGTCCATGAGGTCACAAATAGTCAGACAAGACTGAACTGCACTGAACTGAGACAAATTTTGAAGTTTTTCATTCTAGTTCTGTGAATAAAATCATTGATAATATGATAAATCTTACATTGAATCTGTAGATTGCTTTGAGTATTATACCTTTTTACAGTATTGATTCTTCCCATCCAAGAGCATGGTATATCTTTTTGTCTTGTCTTTAATTTCTTTCATTGGTGTATAACTGTCTTCTGCATGTAGGTCTTTTGTGTCTTTTCAGGTAGATTTAATCCTAGGTATTTTATTCTTTTCCTTGCAATGGTGATTGGAATTAACTTAGTTTCTCTTTCTGATTTTTCATTGTAAGTGTATAGGAAAGCCAGGTATTTCTCTGTATTAATTTTATATCTAGTGACTTTACTCAATTCATTGAGTAGCTGTAGTAATTTCCTGGTAGTATTTTAAAGTTTTCTATATATATATATAGATTCATAGCATCTTCAGACCATAAGGGATTTTCTTTTTCTTTTCCATTCTGGATTATTTTCTTTTCTTTTCTTATCTGATTGCTGTGGCTAGGACTTTCAAAACAATATTAAGTAATATTGGTGATAGTGGATAACCTTGATTTTTATCTGATTTCAGAGGAAATGCTTTCAGTTTTTCACTGTTGAAAATAATGTTTGCTGTGGGCTTGTCATATATGGCCTGTCTTATTATGTGGTAGGTTCCTTCTATACCATTTTCTGAAGATATTTTATCATAAATGGGTGTTAAATGTATTCA
>NW_011479415.1:9531-10327 GCF_000754665.1 Bison bison bison | reverse complement strand
GATCCTTTGGAGAAGGAAATGGCAACCCACTCCAGTACTCTTGCCTGGAAAATCCCATGGATGGAGGAGTGTTGTAGGCTACAGTCCATGGGGTCGCAAAGAGTTGGACACAACTGAGCAACTTCACTTCCACTTTCTTTCTTCTTGTTTTAACATATAAGCAAATAGGTATTCATATCTATTTATCTAAGAATATCTTAACTGTTTATCTAAGAATACTTATAAGATTATTCTTACCTATTTATCTGAGAATACCTGTTTATCTAGGAACCTGCCCCAAGGCTCTTAGATAGTTGGTAACATTCCGTATGTATACTTTTCTCCACCATTTTTTGGAAAATAATAGTTCACTTTATTCTGAGGTCACTACAGTTAACTTTGATTACTGTATTCTTGCCTGGAGAATCCCATGGACAGAAGAACTTGGTGGGTTGTAGTCTGTAGGATCACACAGAGTTGGACATGACTGAGTGTGCATGCTTATGATTTGTTGTTGTTTAATCGCTCAGTCATGACCGACTCTTTGAGACCCCATGGACTGCAGCATGCCAGGCTTCCCTGTCCTTAACTGTCTCCCGGAATTTACTCAAACTCATGTCCATTAAGTCAGTGATGCCATCCAGCCATCTCATCCTCTGTCATCCCCTTCTCCTGCATCAGGGTCTTCTCCAGTGAGTGAGCTCTTCTCACTAGATGGCCAAAGTATTGGAGCTCCAGCTTTAGCATCAGTCCTTCCAATGATTATTCAGGACTGATTTCCTTTAGGATTGACTGGTTGGATCTCCTTGCAGTCCAA
>NW_011479415.1:4262-6577 GCF_000754665.1 Bison bison bison | reverse complement strand
TTTTGCATTGATTGTGTTGTCAGCCATTTGGAACTCTACTTTTTTCTAGTCTAAGTGATCATACTCACTGTTCCTTTCTGAGGAGGAGGGGAAAGTCTTTTGGGAGTGAAGCCTACTGCCTGATACTCCTCCTGTTCACATCTAGAATATTTCCATATTTTGCTTTTTTGTGCATTTTAGCATGTAGGTTTTTGCCTCAGTCAATTTGCTATTTTTCAGAGATTCTTCATAATTTCCAATCAACTAAAAATACTCTTTTTTCAGGACTATTATTAATATAAAAATATGCATATATTAATATTATTTCTATAAAAATATGTAAATTCCTAGAAATTATATGATATATATGATCTGTATCATAATATATATATATATGATATTATATATCGTTTCTAGTATATCATAGTATATATACATATCATTTCTAGGGATTTGTAATAGAGGGTGTGGCTATAGTGTATACTCAATCCTCCATCTTGATTCAGTTCTTGTTTGCTTCCACAGTATTTGTATGTATTACTCATCAACTATTTATTTAGATGTCTTTCAGTTATAATAGTGTGAGCTTCTTTGGGGTGCCTGGCGTGTAATGGATATATAATAAGCATTTGCTGAACTAAGAAAATTTTTATTAGAGATATAATTAAATACCAGATCCCAGGTATGTTGACTTATAATCTAGTGTTTATCATAGAAAAATTTCTTCAGGTATGTGAGGCATTAATTTTTAGAACTTTCTCTTCTTGTTTAAATTATCCCGAAGTTTTCTTTTCATATTTCTTAGAAGATGTATTTTCAAGTCTATTAATTTTTTATTATTGCTTTTAAGACCATTTTTCTTTAATTATGGAGTTCCATGGAGAACATAGGATTCTAATAAATGCTGTTACTTTTTTGTTTTCTGTGGATTACACTACTGAATCTGGACAGAGGATTAAATATTTTACCCAGTATAATCATCAGCCAATTTAGAAGAGGTGTGAATTTTAAAAATTTATTAATTTTTAATTGGAAGATACTTAATTTACAATATTGTGTTGGTTTCTAACATCAGCATGAATCAACCATAGGCATATGTATTTCTCCACCCTCTTGAACCTCCCTCCCACCCCATCCAACCCTTCTACATTGTTACAGAGCACTGAATTTGAGCTTCCTGAATTATACAGCAAATTCCCATTGGTTATCTGTTTTACATATGGTAATATATGTTTCAGTGCTATTCTCTCAATTCATCCCACTCTCTTTTCCCCCACTGTGTCTACAAGTCTGTTCTCTATGTCTGCATCTCCACTGCTGCCCTGCAAGTGGGTTCATCAATGCCATCTTTCTAGATTCCATGTGAAAGTGAAAGTGTTAGTTACTTAGTCATGTCTGACTCTTTGTGACCCCATGGACTGTAGCCCTTCAGGCTCCTCTGTCCATGGAATTAATTCTTCAGGCAAGAATACTGGAGTGGGTTGCCTTTCCCTTCTCCAGGGGATCTTCTCGACCCAGTGACTGAACCCAGGTCCCCTGCAGGCAGATTCTTTACTATTCAAGCCACCAGGGAAGCCCTAGATTCCATATATATGCATTAATATACTGTATTTATCTTTCTCTTTTTGAGTTACTTCACTCTGTATAATAGGCTCTAAGTTCATCCACCTCATTAGGACTGACTCAAATGTTTTCCTTTTTGTGGCTGAGAAATATTCCATTATATATAGATACCCAAACTTCTTTATCCATTCATCAGTCAGTGGATATCTATGTCCATTGTCTTAGCTATTGTAGATAGTACTGCAGTGAATATTTGGGTGCTTGTGTCTTTTTCTGTTATGGTTTCCTCAGGGTATATGCCCAGTATTGAGATTGTTGGGTTATATGGTAGTTTTATTCCTAGTACTTTAAGGAATATCCATACTGTTCTCCATAGTCGCTGTATCAATTTACATTCTCACCAACAATACAAGAGAGTTCCCTTTTCTCTACATCTTCTCCAGCATTTATTGTTTATAGATTTTTTTGATGATGATCATTCTGATTGGTGTGAGGTGACACCTCATTGCAGTTTTGATTTGCATTTCTCTAATAATGAGCAGTGTTGAGCATCTTTTCGTGTATTTATTAGCCACCAGTATGTCTTCTTTGGAGAAATGTCTGTTTAGATCTTCTGCCCACTTTTTGTTTGAGTTGTTTGTTTTTCTGGTATTGAACTTCATGAGCTCCTTGTATATTTTAGAGATGAATGCTTTGTCAGATATCTCATTTGTAATTATTTTCTCCCATTCTGAGGTTTGTCTTTTCACCTTGTTTGTAGTTTCTTTTGTTGT
>NW_011479415.1:0-1882 GCF_000754665.1 Bison bison bison | reverse complement strand
TCTCTGGTGTCTTGAGGTAGGATTGTGTTGCCATAGACTTCCTCATAGCACTGCCTTTACTGCATCGCATTGGTTTTGAGTTGTTGTTTTTCATTGTCATTTGCTTCTAGGTATTTTCTGAGCTCCTCTTTAAATTCTTTGGTGACCTCTTGGTGATTCATAAGTGTATTATTTATCCTCTATGTGTTTGTGTTTTTATATTTTTTCCCCTGTAGTTGATATCTAATCTCATAGCATTATGGTCAGAAAAGATGCTTGAAATGATATCTGTTCTTTAAAATTTACCAAGGCTTGATTTGTGACTCAGATGTGATCTATCCTGGAGAACGTTCCATGTGCACTTGAGAAAAAGTACAGTCTACTGTTTTTGGATGAAATGCCCTTTATGTATCAAGATATCAGTTAGGTCCCATTGGTCCAATGTATCATTTAAAGCTTTTGTTTCTTTATTAATTTTCTGTCTGGATGATTTGTCCATTGGTGTGAGTTGGGTGTTAAAGGCCCTCACTATTACTTTGTTACTGTTGATTTCCCCTTTAATATTTGGTAACATTTGCCTTCTGTATTGAGGTGCTCCTGTGTTGGGTACACATATAATTGTTATATCTTCTTGGATTGATCCCTTCATCATTATGTAGTGCCCTTCTTTGTCTCTTGTAACAGTCTTTATTTTAAATTCTATTTTATCTGATATGAGTATTGCTGCTCGAGCTTTCTTTTGATTTCCATTTGCATGGAATATCTTTTCCAAGCCCCTCGCTTTCATTCTGTATGTGTCTCTAGGTCGGAAGTGGATTTCTTGTAGACAGCCCATATAGCCATCTTGTTTTTACATCCAATCAGCCAATCTGTGTCTTTTGGTTAGAACATTTAATCCATTTATACTTAAGGTAATTATTGATATGTATGATCCTATTACCATTTACTTTATTGTTTGTGGTTTGTTTTTTTTAGTCCTTTTCTTTCGTCTTATGCTTCCTGCTTACAAAAGTTCCTTTAGCATTTGTTGTAAAGCTGGTTTGGTGGTACTGAATTCTCTTAACTTTTCCTTGTCTGGAAAGCTTTTGATTTTTCCTTTGAATATGAATGAAATCCTTGCTGGATAGAGTAATCTTGGTTGCAGGCTTTTCACTTTCATCACTTTAAGTATATCCTGCCACTCCCTCCTGGCCTGCAGTTTCTGTTGAAAGATCAGTTGTTGTGGGGATCCCCTTGAATATTATTTGTTGCTTTTCCCTTGGTGCTTTTAATGTTTGTTCTTTGTGTTTAATTTTCATTAGTTTGATTAGTATTTGTCTTGGTGTGTTTCTCCTTGGGTTTCTCCTGTATGGGACTCTCTGGGTTTCCTGGATTTGGGTGGCTATTTCCCTTCCCATGTTAGGGAAGTTTTTGATTATAATCTCCTCCAGTATTTTTCCTACCCTTTTTTTTTTCTCTTCTTCTTCTGGGACCCATATAATTCAAAGGTTGGGTATGCATAATGTTATCCCAGAGGTCTCTGAGACTGTCCTTTTTTCTTTATTCTGCTTGGCTTCAGTTATTTCCACAATTTTGTCTTCAGCTCACTTATTCATTCTTCTGCCTCAGTTATTCTGCTGTTGATTCCCACTAGTGTATTTTTAATCTCAGTTATTGTGTTGTTCATTGCTGATTGTCTCTTCTTTATTTCTGCTAGGTCCTTGTTTAACATTTTTGTATCTTCTTGATCTGTGCCTCAAGTCTATTTATCTGTGCTTCCATTTTATTTCTTAGTCTTTGGATCATCTTTACTATTGTTACTCTTGATTTATTTTTGAGGTAGACTATTTTCTCTTCGTTTGTTTGGTCTTGTGAGTTTTTACCATGTTCTTTTATCTGCTGGATGTTTCTCTGTCTTTTCCTT
>NW_011479414.1:18674-19488 GCF_000754665.1 Bison bison bison | reverse complement strand
GACTGCAAGGAGAGCAATCAGTCCATCCTAAAGGAGATCAGTCCTGAGTGTTCATTGGAAGGACTAATGTTGAAGCTGAAATTCCAATACTTTGGCCACCTGATGTGAAGAACTGACTCATCTGAAAAGACCCTCATGCTGGGAAAGATTGAGGACAGGAGGAGAAGGGGATGACAGAGGATGAGATGATTGGATGGCATCATCGACTCAATGGACATGAGTCTGAGTAAACTCTGGAAGTTGGTGATGGACAGGGAGGCCTGGCATGCTGCAGTCCATGAGGTCGCAAAGAGTCCGACATGAGTGAGCGACTGAACTGAACTGAATGCGGCCATAAAAAGGAATGAAATTGAGTCAGTTGCAGTAAGTTATGGTTTCTGAGAAACAAAGTTTCGCAGACTTTGTTCATTCTTTTCAGTAATAGTTTCTTCTGTTAATGTGCAGTCATTTACATTCAGTCCCTTATTTATGAACATTTATTACCAGATTGGGCTTCCCTGGTAGCTCAGATGGTAGAGTCTGCCTGCAATACAGGAGACCCCAATTCGATTCCTGGGTCAGGAAAATCCCCTAGAGAATGGACAGGCTACCCACTCCAGTATTCCTGGGCTTCCTTGATGGCTCAGCTGATAAAGAATCTGCTTGCAATATGGGAGACCTTGGTTCAATCCCTCGGTTGGGAAGATCCCCTGGAGAAGAGAATTGGCTACCCACTCCAGTATTCTGGCCCAGAGAATTGGATGGACTGTATAGTCCATGGGGTTGCAAAGAGTAGGGCACGACTGAGCAACTTTCACTTTCACTTTCATAACCA
>NW_011479414.1:16374-17653 GCF_000754665.1 Bison bison bison | reverse complement strand
GTTAGTTGCTTGGCCTGACGTGTCCCAGTACCGGTGCCAAAGGCTGGTGGATGCATCTGGTGCCAGTACTAATAAGCTAGAGAGACATTTCCAAAATGAAACTTGCCAGTGTCCTTGTGGTATTGCAAGCGTCCCCAAATGGCTGCCCCCGGTGTCTGTGTCCCTAGATAGTGAGCTCCAATCACCTCCTTCTCTCCAGGAGGGTCTGCAGTTGGGTGTGACCCAGACTCCTTTCAGATGACTGTTTCTGCTCTGAATCCTGGAGCAGATTCTGTGTGTGCCATTTAAGAGTGGAGTTTCTATTTCCCACAACCCTCTGGCTCTCCCAAAAGTAAGCCCCACTGGCCTTCGAAGCCAAACATTCTGGAGGCTCATCTTCCTGGTTCAGGATCCCCGGACTGGGGAGCCCAGATGGGGCTCAGACCCCTTCCTTCTTGGGGAGAACCTACGCATTTGTAATTATCCTCCTGTTTGTGGTTTGCCCACCCAGAAATATGGGTCTTGACTATATCATGTCTCCACCCCTCCTACCCATCTCATTGTGGTTTCTTCTTTGTATCTTTAGTTGTAGAAGATCTTTTAGGTTTCTGATCTTTCTCATTAACAATTGTGAAAAGAGGTATAATTATGGTACACCCATGGCAAGAAGTTAGCTCAGGGTCTTCCTATTCTTTGATCTTGGCCACCCTCCTCCTTTCATATCTTTCAGTGCATTTAAATTGTGGTTTTGTCTGCTTGTAAGGGAATTTAATTCTCTTCCATCCATCCAGTCAAGTTTCTCCTAGGTGAAAGTACCAAGAGGGAATAGAAAAAGTTTTCTGGTAATTTAAATACTTGAGAGTGGGTATTATCTCCTATGGGATACATTTGAGGGGAAATGTGATTTCTGTAATTTGCATTTAGATGTATTGACTTTTTTTTTTTTCCTTCCTGGAGGAACTAAATCAGAACCAAAAAGCATCAGCATAATTTTTCTGTATTAAGAATTATTGGGGCTTTTTCCCTCATAACCCAAAGTCTAAAAGCATTATTATGAACAGCCAGATTTCCTGTGGAATCTATTTATTTTTTATCCTATTTCTGGGAAATTCATTATACATATGTATCTCTAAGAATATAATTCTCTTTTTAAAAAAAAGTCTGGAAACAGTGGTTTAAACATATAAAAGGACAGGAAGGAAAGTGAAGTCACTCAGTCGTGTTCAACTCTGTGACCCCATGGACTGTAGCCTGCCAGGCTCCTCCATCCATGGGATTTTCCAGGCAGGAATACTGGAGT
>NW_011479414.1:13568-14843 GCF_000754665.1 Bison bison bison | reverse complement strand
TATTTATTTTTTTTTCCAAAAAGCTGTTTCTTTTTTTTTTTTTTTAGTTTTACTTGCTTACTGTGTTGGGATAAGATACACTGGGCTTGTTTCTCTCACTGTGTTGTGTAATGTCACCGAACTGTGTTGCATCGCTGTGTTGTACTCCCCTTGGATATGTCAAACCTGTGGCATGAATTTCTTCTGTCAGTCATGACCAAGGGAACAAATGGGCCTTTGTAAGGCAGATGTGTACGCCACATCTCCCCCCAACACACACACACATACTGTCACTGTGTTGAAATCAAAGAGAGTGAGTTATTACAAAACACTTGATATAGAAAGACCAGTTTCTAAAATACTAATATTTTGATGCAGTTCAATTTTTCACCCTTTTAAAAAACAAACCATGTCTGGTAAACAGGGGAGAGGGGTAGCTCTTTCATGTAGATTTTCAGTTAATAAATCAAATGATGGAAATTAAAAATCTCAAGTAGACAAACACCAGGGAATTATCTATCATAGGATGCTAAAATTAGAGGACAAAAGTACAACCAGAAATGGGTTGTTTGCCTAGTCTCAAAGTATCTCCATGCAAGATACATATTAATAAAAAGGGAAAAGGTACCTTCACAGTAAAGGGACTGACAGACACCACCTGAAGTAATGGATCAAGGATAACATTGCCAGTCATGAGACACGCCGTCTTCCTGCTCTTCCTCATGGTCAGATGCAGAGAAGGGCCTGCATCCCCTCTAACATCCTGGTGGCTCTCTCTGCCACCTTCCGGGTGTACTCTGGGCTCTCTCACTTCTCCTGGTAAGATGACTCCAACTCCTCTACCTTATAGGTCTATCTAGCCTTGGGGCCACTTCTCTAGGAAATTTCCAGGCGCATCCTTCCTTAAGAAAGCTGAATTAGTGTAATGGAGAAAAAGAAAGAATAAGACTCACTGTTGAGCTTCCACAACTTCAGAGCTTGGCCAAGACTACCTAAATATGAGCACATACATATATGGCTGCTGCTGCTGCTGCTAAGTCGCTTCAGTCGTGTCCGGCTCTGTGCGACCCCATAGACGGCAGCCCACCAGGCTCTCCCATCCCTGGGATTCTCCAGGCAAGAACACTGGAGTGGGCTGCCATTTCCTTCTCCAAAATATATGACAGATGTAACTAAGTTCTATGATGTAAGTAGAAACAGTGTCACCAGCCCTGGTGAGCTGGGCCTGGCCAGAATGAGCACTGGCTAGTATTTAGAATCTTGTATCTGTTGCATTCTCAGGGAGGACATGCATCC
>NW_011479414.1:11206-13255 GCF_000754665.1 Bison bison bison | reverse complement strand
CGCTGTTCCTGTATTGCAGGGGATACTTTAACACTGAGTCACCACAGAAGCACCAAATAAACACTATTACTGTCTAAATACAATTCCTCATTTTTTCTGGAAACCTTAGGTCTGTGTCCTGGTCAAATCTTTGTCCTGCTTTACAGCAAATTTTAAAATAAATTTTAATGAGTATCTGGTGCTTTACCTTGTACATATGCTTTTCTTTCATATTATTTTGTGGATTTCTCCACAGTTTTGTGAGATAGGTATGGGAAACACTCTTACTTTATAGACAAGAAGCCTGTCTCAGCAAGAGCTGATATTTTGTCCCAGTTAACCAAGTCTAGTACACTGGGGACTGAGTTCTTAAACCACATCTCCTGCTCCAAGAAACCAAGGTTTTCCCACAACACAGCTCAATTAGCTGGGGAAACAAGCTGTCAACAGCTGTTGTCTGAAGGTTTTTGATCTAGCCTCTGTGTTTAAAATTCTTGACTCTCAAGCAAACCCAAAATGAATGATAGAAATTTTCTAGTAAACACCTACTAAAATACAACCTTGAAGGTGATCTCCTAGAATAATGTTAAGGATCAGTTAGGGTGGTTGCCAAAGAGGGGTGGGGGTGGGTAAAATGGATGAAGGAAGTAAAAAAGGTACAAATTTGCAGTTATAAATAAGTCCTCAAGATGTAACATACAGTATGGTAACTATAGTTCATAATAATGTATTGCATATTTGAAAGTTGCTAAGATAACATAATCATTATGTTGTTATACCTGAAACCAGTATATAATGTTATATGTCAGTTATACCTCAATTTAAAAAAAAGAAAAGAAAAGAAATGGAGTTTCTTGTAAATGTAAAATAATTCAAATAGCCAAAAAATATAAATTACTACTCAACAAGATATTCTTTACACCTTTATTTAATCAAATAAAAATACTGTTGCCGAGGGTGAGATGAAAGCACCCAATCATACAGTGACAGCCTGAAACAAATTATAACAATTGTACGAATGGTAACTTTACTATTTAAATCAAAAGCCCTAAAATGTTTTGTAATCTTGAACCCTTAAGCCTCAAAGATATTCGTTCTCAGGAAATAAATGTTCACTAATATGTACATGCAAGGAGTTCAAGATGGCATTATTTTTTAAGAGTACAATATTTGGGAACAACCTACACTTTTTAATAATTAGGATTGATTAAATAACTTGTATACATAATTATGAAAAACATTTTAGAAGTGTTAAAAATTGTGTTCTTTAATCACATGGATGAAAATGTTCATCTTGTAATATTAAGCAAGAAAAGTTGAAGCAAACTAACATTTTTCTCAAAGAAAAATGTATGAATGTACCTATAAAGAGTTTAAAGACTAAAAGAGACTAAAGATTTAAAAAAGAATTAATTGGGAGGATTTCTTGCCAAGCCAAAGTCCTCTTCTGTATCCTGAGGGCTTCAGGGAGAGTAACCATCTCTCTCTTCCTCCACCCACTCCCCTCATCTTCCTGCTCAGCACCCATTCTGGATACCACTGGCATTCTGCAGAACCAAGGAGGCTGACAAGTGTGCTATTCTTCCCTCAAGCTGCTAATCACTTTATCAAACTAATTTATATAGTGCATGTCTCTTGCAAATGGTTCTTAGCTGTCTGTTCCTTTTCTTATATTCTCTAGCAAAGACAAGATGTGATTCAGACAGTTCAGTAGATTGTTTTCATGAAGCTGCCACATCTTCAAAGAATGACAAAATGTGCTGCAGCCTCAGAGAGAGGAGAGAACAATACGAACAGTGACAATGGAACCATACATGCCCTTTCAGAGGTTTTCACTCATCAGTCAATACCCACCTCCAGATATAATTCAATTCATAGCTTTGAAACACGTAATTAACCTATACAGCATGTGGTTGGTGAAAACATTTCTCAAAGTGATTTGGCATCATTTTACTTTTTAATATGGTATTTCTGTACCTTCTTCTTTTGAGGAAACTGTCAGATTTTCAGATGTCAGATTTTCTTTTTTTCAGTTGAAGTATAGTTGCTATACAATATTATGTAAGTTAG
>NW_011479414.1:6068-10219 GCF_000754665.1 Bison bison bison | reverse complement strand
TTTTAATCAGGTTGTTTGTTTTTTTCATGTTGAACTGGATGAGCTGTTTATATATGTCGGATGTTAACCCCTTATTGATCGTATCATTTGCAAGTATTTTCTCCCATTAGGTAGATTGTCTTTTCATTTTGCTGATGGTTTCCTTTGCTGTGCAAAAGCTTTGGAGTTTAATCAGGTCCCATTTGTTTATTTTTGCTTTTATCTCCTTTGCTTATTAGTAGAAACAAGAAGAAGCAACAGTAGTGAGTGGGTATTTAGACTATAAGTATCAGTGTTTGTGAGGACAGAGAGTTTCAGTCTGGGCAAAGCTACCCTTTGCTAATCTAGTTCTCTGCAAGTGTTGGGACATTAGCTTCTGTGATGGTAAAGATGAGTCTTTGACTGACAGTGGTGAAAGCCATGCAGTGGTCCCTGGAAAGAATCATCTTGCCTGCCAACAGCCAACACCAGGGCCACCATTTCCCAGCAACATGCTCTAATAATAGGGTTTTTTTCGGTTTTCACCTAGCTGCTGGAAGTCAGCTCTTGGTTGGTAAAGCTGTCTCTCTCAAGTACCGACTCATAGATGTACACCTCCAACTAAACTGGAACTTTATTCCCTTCATCTCTCCTTTCCTGGGACAATGTGTGATTAATCTGTCATTGGACTAGAGGACTATTTATTTTTCATAGTCTTTTCCATTATGATTTGTCACAGGATATTGAACATAGTCCACTGTGCTATACAGCAGGACCTTATTTATCCATGCGAATACGTAGTTCACATCTGCTGACCCCAAACTCCCAATCCTTCCTTCCCTGCCCCTCTCCCCCTTAGCAACCACAAGGCTATTCTCTGTATCTGTGAGTCTATTTTTGTTTTGTAGATGTGTTGATTTGTGCCGTATTTTAGTTTACACATATAAGTGATATCATATGATATTTGTCTTTTTCTGACTGATTTAATATGATCATCTCTGGGTCCATACATGTACCGCAAATGGCATTATTTCATTATTTTTATGGCTGAATAATATTCCATTATATATATGTGCCACATCTTTATCCATCCATCATTGATGGACATCTAGGTTGTTTGTGAATTGTGATGCTATGAACATAAGGGTGTATGTATCTTTTCAAATTGTAGTTTTGTCTGGGTATATACCCAGGAGTGGGATTGCTGGATCATATAACAACTCTATTTTTAACTTTTTGAGTAATCTCTATACTGTTTTCCTTAGTACCTGCACCAATTTACATTCCCAGCAACAGTGTAGGAGGGTTCCCTTTGTGGAGTTTAATTTCTTTATTGACTCATTAACAGACTTTATCATACATGCCGTTGGCTTGTGAAATTATTATGATTCCCATAGTGAATTTGTGTTAAATAAAATGTCAGTAAAGATAATCTCTATCTCAGAGCATAATTTGCCACAAAGCAAAACAGTCGATGTGTTTGATTCCTTGTTGGCAGAATTACCTAAAATATGCACTGTCTATTTGTTTTTCTGAAATCTGAAATATTTTTATTTTTAAGTTATATCTGACCAAAAGGTTTTCAGGTAAGAGACTGTGGGCCTTATACACATGCACGCATATGTATGAATTTTATGGGATGTAACTTTAGAAATTTCTAGGTGAAACAGAGATAAACAGGTCTCTTTATTTCTTAGGTCTTTTAATTTTCTCATTTTTTTTTCAGTACTCTCTCAAGTGAGATGCAGTATGCAGTGTTTGCAGACATATTTGAATGAGTAACCTCCTCATCAAGGAACATATTCTCTGCCAAGTCATCAACAAAACTTCCAAAGAAAAAACACATAAAGAGACCAATTATCTTATCCTAACAAGACCAAAGGAGACAGTTCTCTCATTTCCAGCACTCACAAAACTACACTTGCAAGGTCATCTATTATGTCCACATTGCCAAATCCAATGACCGTTATTCAGTCGCCATCTTTCCTCTTGTAGTATTTGACATTGCTCATCACCGCCTCCTTGAAACTTTATTTGGTAGCCAGGACACCACACTGTTGTGTTTTATTCCACTACTTCATTTGCTGCTGTTTTTGTCTCACTCATTGGAAAAACAACCTCATCTTAATTTCTAAATGTTGGGATGACTCAGAGTTCACCTCTCAGATTTCTACTTTCTCTGTTTACCCTCTATATGATCTAACTCCCAGGTCCCTAACTTTAAATGCCTATATATATCTGAAAACTCCCAAATGTGTGTATCTACCCTAAACCTCTGTACTGATATCCAGCTTCATCTACTTTGAGGTTTATTAGGCATCTCAAATTGACCATGTTGAGAAATTCAACTCCCAAATGCCCAGGCTTCATTTTGAGTACCCATTCACCCTGAAGGCAAAAAATTCAATTCAGTAATGACCATGATAGAATATTCTTAGTCCAGTCAAATTTAACTTGAACAACTAAAGGTTTTTGCATAGCCTTCCTTTCTTTTGGGGTGACAAATGCATTCAAGGGTTTATATAAAGTAGTGGCATTAAAAAAAAAAAAAAAAACTCCCACATGTGGATTGCCAGAAGATCTACATGTAGATTTCCTCCAGGGATGGAGGTAGGGGTGGGACTCATCTTTGGTCCCTGGCAGTCCTGCCATGGTCTCTAGGCTCTATAAGTTCATCCACCAACTCTGTGTCCTCTTTGTCTCTGTCACAAGATCTGTTACAGACCATTGCCACCTCTCAGTCCTTCTACAGCCCCTTATTGGGAAACTCACAGATGCTATCCCATGAGGAAGATTCTGGGTGTGGTAGGCATCAGTCCAGATCCTTTCTGTTGCCATTTCTCCTCTGAGTGCTGTCTACTTTCTGAATCTTTTAAGCCAGTCTCTTTTCTAACCATACCATCTCTCTCCTGCGAAGGAAGAAGGAAAATCTCAACCCCTGCCTCCCAACTAAGAGATCCACATGGTCTAACACTACTGTACTCTTCTCTGACTCTCTGTCTTATGCAGACTAAGTTAACTTTGTTTAGTGTCCAGGAAAATTTGTCTTCTCATGCTTTCTATTCATGTTCAGATATATGCTGCAAACTATTTCAGTCATATAAGATTATAGACAACCAATGTACCTCTGTCCAGCTTAGCTGTAAAGCAGCAAAGGTTGAACTGAAAACACCTGATCAATTTGGAGAAATTAGAAACAAACAACCCCTGAAATCTCGGACTCAAAGTAGCAAAAGTTTATTTCTCATTCACACGTAATGTTCGATATGAATTGGCAGGGATGCTGTCTCAGTAAAGTCACTCAGGATTTCAGGCTGATGGAGGCTTCATCTCAGCGTACTGCCTGTCGGATCTTATGCAGAAAAGTCAATTTTCTTTCTTCCTTTCCATGCTTATGCTTCTTTTTTCTCTCTACATTCCCCAGAACTGAAAATAGGATATTGAAATATAGTAGTGATCAAGGATGTGGTTTTCTGTTCCTTGCTTTAAAAAGGATGGTTTTAGCTAGTCACCATTAGGTGTTAAATTTCTGTTGTGGTTGATAATATTTTAGATAAGTTTCTTCTTCTTTTTCCAAACTATTGTTTAAGAGTAAATGTAGTTTTTGAAACTTGTAGAGATTTGTTTTGATATTCAAAACCTAATTGATAGTAGTGAAACAATTTTAATCTTGCCTTAGCATTTGGCTCTGTTGCCATTCCTCTGGGGCAAGGAACATGGAATGTCTCAGCCTCCTAGTCTTGTTTTAATGAGGAAGGATGGTGCAGTTCAAATAAAAGGAATTGTCAGAAATGACAGATAAATCAGTTATTATACCAAACTATTATCTTGCAACATGACATTTATGGCATTAGTTTTTTTAATTCAAAATTATACTGCTGACATTCATCCTTATTGCATGCAGCTGTTATCCAATGATTTCTGTGTTACTATTTATCCATTTTCCTACTGATAGGTATTTTCAGATTTTTACAACTGTGAGAGCCTCAGTGGGCATTCCTGTTTATACCTCATGATGGTGGTGGTGTATGGGTGCAGAAGTTTCCTTGGGATATATGATTAGCAGAGAAATTGCTAGTCCCTAGAATATATGAATATTTATCTTTGCAAGATATTGTCACCTGTCTTCCAAAGTGGTTGTAATACTCAATATTTCTTCCAGGAATGTCCAAAAAGAATAAATTCTTTGGGGA
>NW_011479414.1:4438-5968 GCF_000754665.1 Bison bison bison | reverse complement strand
TAAGATGCCATTTCATATCCATTTTATTGATGAAAGTGAGAAACCTGATGATTCAAAATATTGGAGAAGATCTGGATTATTTACAAAAACTAAGAGGAAACCAATTATGAACTGTCTTTTACATTAGCATTCTACAGATTGGCAGATTTATAAGTATTTTTTTATAATTTCTAGAAACATGCCTTAGTGAGGCATAAATATACTTGTTAATATACCCAAATATCTTTAATTCATCTGTAAAAGGAAGCAAAAAGTAGATAAACCTATGTTCAGTGATTAATGTTTCAGTATTTTATCTCATTTGGAAATGATGTACCTATTCAATGACTTTGTTGTTGTTTAACTGATAAGTCATGTCCAACTCTTTGCAACCTCATGGACTAGCTCCCCAGGCTCCTCTGACTATGGGATTTCCCAGGCAAGAATACTGGAGTGGATTGCCATCTCCTTCTCCAGGGTTCTACCTGATCTAGAGATCAAACCCACAACTCTTGCATCTTCTGCCTTAGTAGGTGGATTCTTTACCACTCCGCCATCTAGGAAGCCCATTCAATGACTATCCATCATTTAATTTAACTTAGCAAAATTTCAATATTCAAGTTTCCAAAAAGATACTTGAAAGCTGTTTTAAAAGTTCACATAGAAACTTTAACTCACATCCATTTAATTATTTTCAACAATTATGTTTAGTCCACTAACAAAAACTTCATGAGACATTAGACAAATTCAGTCATCATCCTAGAGTATTTTTTCAGACCAACAAAGTCTGTAAGTGGTAATATGAACTTGTTTGACTAATAATCCCAGGTCAAATAAAAAGTTATATACTTGCATGATATTCAGTGTTGGTAATTCTAAAGACAGACTTATTTTAATGAAACCAACAAATTTTAAATAGCTGAAGATTATCCCAGATCATGTAAACTTGAAAAGTATTTGGGTTAGTTTGAAAAATAAGTCTATAAAAATGCTTGTTTCTTCAAATCAGTTAAATAGAGCTCTTTTACACATTAATTTTACCAGTACCATTCAGGGGTAGGGAAATATATCTACAGCACGCACACACTCACACATATACAGATATACATAAGCATATTGACAAACATAAACAGAGATCTTACAGTTTTCATTTACAAATTTTTCCTAAACTAGAACTAGATTTTGGGACAAGGGTGCTTCTGTAGCAGTTAGTATTTTTAAAAATCCACTCCCTCCTTTTCTTTTTCCTGCAGTCCTCTAGAGCTATATTTTCAATTTTGCAAAAATTGGTAAGAGAAGGGCTGCTGCTGCTGCTTCTAAGTCGCTTCAGTGTCCGACTCTGTGCGACCCCACAGATGGCAGCCCACCAGGCTCCTCCGTCCCTGGGATTCTCCAGGCAAGAACACTGGAGTGGGTTGCCATTTCCTTATCCAATGCATGAAAGGGAAAAGGGAAAGTGACACGATTCTTAGCGACCCCATGGACTGCAGCCTGCTATACTCCTCCATCCATGGGATTTTCCAGGCAAGAGTACTGGAGTGGGTGCCAAAT
>NW_011479414.1:3088-4317 GCF_000754665.1 Bison bison bison | reverse complement strand
GGTGCCAAACAGTTGCTCTCAATTCATCAAAAAATTGGGTTGTAGCCTGGAGGTTAAAGTACTAATGCATCCATCCGCCTGTGTTGAAATGCTTCCCTCTGGTTGCATTTAGCTTAGAGGAGTTGGCCTAAAAATTGTCTTTTGCTATCAGACCATGAATATCAGCTTCCAGTTTGGCTAAATTTCTGGTTATAAAGTTATTAAATCCTTTTGAATACTGTTAGGTTTCAGCCTAGATAAGCAATGAATATTTCTGGCAATATTCAAAAACTTCTAGTACTTAAGTGGCGTCCCCAAGGCAGGTGCAAAAGCTGTTACCTTCCCAAGATCTACAGTCATTGCTGAAGATAACCCAAAGGAGGAATCACAGCCTGCATGCATCTCCCTGGCAAGCAGAAAGCCAAGCCAGGTACTAAGGATGTAAAGCAAGAAGACACTAGGCATCCTTGTGAAAGAAAGGATCAGTAAGCAACAGCTCTGGATTTGAAAAGGAGGAGATGTTGTGAAATTTTATTTTCTTCTCTAAACAGGCACTACAGACAAAGATGAGGGAGAGCTGACTCTGGTAAAAATTCTCACCTTTCTCTGGTTTCTGCCTGTTTCCCAGGATTCCCTCTGCAGATACAGGGTTTTTGTTGATTATAATTTAACCATTGCTAAACTTGAGGAAGGGCCTATACACGGACCCTCCTTGAGAGGTAGATACAGGGGTGTTGGTAAGGCCATTAATTGCCATGTTATCAAATGGGGGTCCCACTGCCTGCAACTTACAGAATCTATACTCACAAATAGTAGAAAGGAACAGTGCCTCTCATCAGAATGCCAGCAATCTGGGAAGATGGTAAACTCAGAATCCCCCAAAACCACCTCCGAAAATTCTGCTTGGCCATGAAACTTTTAAAAGGGAATTGGAAGAGTAATCTCAGTTAATCATTGAGGGCAAGGGTCAGAGACGTCTCCATCCCCCACTGTGTGCAGGCTTGTCAACACCTCACGATCTTTCTTTAGATGTTACCTTTTTCATACAGTTTGTTTGCAAGATTACTGAAGGGGAAGTCTAGGGAAAAGATCCGGTCATCTGTTAATTACTATTCTTCATTTCTACTTCTTTGATCTATGGAAAGAACCGACAAGTTAGGCAAGGTATAGTGTGATTAAAACATTTGAAAGGTGTGCTAGAAATGGAGATGAGGAGAACATGGGGTGCCAGTTTGAAAGTTAAAATATTG
>NW_011479414.1:1722-2988 GCF_000754665.1 Bison bison bison | reverse complement strand
GGTTTCCTGTCAAGAGCTGCTTCCAAATCCCCACTTGTCAGACATCATTCCATTTCTATGGGATTAGGGATGAAGGTCTAGCCTCTATAACTTCCTCATGCTGACATGGGGCACTGTATTCTTACAGTGGAATATGTTAACATGAGTCTGTAGCATCTCTTTGCTGACAGTTTTAGTTATCTACTTGCAAACACAGGCAATTATTTTGATGCCCATAAAGATACAGATTATTATGTGTGATTATGTTAATCCCGTTCTCTTGAGGCCAGTTCTTAGAATCATCCTAGCCATAGATTCAGTATAGCTCAAGATGAAGCATCTTATGTCATAGCTACAGTCTTGTCATCATGCAATTTGTTTTTTTTCCTCTGGTGAAGGTTATATAGTATCTGTAAAACAGCTCAGTAGTGTGCATCAGACACTGGGTCCATGATTCTGTTTTCCTAATTATTAACTGCTTGGTTTTGTACTTGGGTGGGATGAGGGGGGATGCAGGGTTCTGTTCAGTTCCAGGAAGATTCTTGTTTATAGTTTTGTAGTCTCTTCAGAATGGAAAGATGATTAAAACAGAGGATGACTAGAACAAGTACTCAAATAAAAGAGAAGAGGGGACTAGTAGGGACTGGGTCCATCTCACACAGTCTTTTGTTTTAGATACCTTTATCTTCAGGCTTCCCTTGTGGCTCAGTGGTAAAGAATACCCTGCCAATGCAGGACACTCAGGTTTGATCCCTGGGTAGGAAAGATCCCTTGGAGGAGGAAAATGCAACCCACTCCAGTATTCTTGCCTGGAAGATCCCATAGACAGAGGAGCCTGGTGGGCTACAGTCCATGGGGTCTCAAAGAGTTGGACGTGACTTAGCGACTAAAACAACAACAACAAAGTCTTTACCTTTAATTTTTTTGAATAGCCTTTGGCAATGAAACTTTCAGTGAAGATTTTTGGAATTTTGAAGCCTTCTGGAGGTTCCTGCAGGCCAGTTAAAATAGATATCTCATCATGTTTGTTTACTTTTAGTACCCTTATTTCCCAATATACTTGTGAAATGAACTTGTCTAATTGGAACATTCTCCATCATGGTCATTGTAATTCTAGGTTGTTGTCAGTCATATTTTGTTATTTTTGTAGATATTTACAGCTTCTGAGACTGTACTTCTTAGATATAAAATAAGCAAGCATGCCCTAGGTAGTGCACTTGACTCTTTAGAAATGAAAGATCCCATCTCTTTTGCTTAGTCACTCAGTTGTGTCTGACTCTTTGTAAC
>NW_011479414.1:0-1270 GCF_000754665.1 Bison bison bison | reverse complement strand
GCCATCAGAAGTTCACTTAGGATCCTGATGCTGCCACCAAAAATGTTTGGGAAAAAACTCACATATTGAACTGAATAAATTTAAAAGATTTATGAACAGAGGATGAGATGGTTGGATGACATCACTGACTTGATGGACTTGAGTTTGAGTAAGCTCTGGGAGTTGGTGATGGATAGGGAAGCCTGGCATGTTGCAGTCCATCGGGTCGCAAAGAGTTGGATGTGACTGAGTGACTGAACTGAACTGAATTTATTGAACAATTCATGAATTGGGCAGCATCTCCTCTAGCCAGTGGCAGGAAACTCCAAAGGGCTGCTGAAAGGGAGAGGTATTTAAAGGCAAGTCATAAACAACAAGAACAAAATTATTTCTTATTAGCTCATCTTCTACTGGGGAAAAGGGGTCTTATTAATTGGGTTACCTCATTGGTGCTGATTGGGAAATTCCCGACTGTCCACTTAGGATCACATTCCTGGGGAAGTTTGTGATTGCAATTAGCTTAGGTATTAAGTCTTGATTTTAGCATGAGGTGACTCTGGGTCCTGTCATTTCTTTTTTTAATGATTCCTATCTGGCAAAAATCTAAAACCTTTGGCTGATGTTAAGAGGACAAAAGTGGCTGCAAGGTTATTTTGCTAGTAAGGTGGAGAGAAAGAAGGCAGGCTACATGCTAGATGATGTCCTTTGGTTAGCACACCCAGGAAAATTAATAAAGGATTGTTGACATGATGTGGACAAAATTAACAATAATGTGAAGGTGAGTTATGTTGGTGAAAAATTAATAGATCGATGTAAGAAAGAAATGGATACTTTTTTCTAGCCAAATTGAGGATTATAACGCAGGAACAGCATCTCAGAAAGCTCTGAGAACTGTTCCACTTGTCAGAACTCCAGGCAAAGTTATATACTTTTGTTTTTGGAGACAGGGTTGTACATTAAATGACAGATTACATAATCCAGATCTAAGCCACACTGTGGCCCCTACAAGATCACAGAGGAATGAATGTCATCTTGTAAGGAGTTGTCTTGCTGATACTAGGAGAATATTGCTTTTTATAATTGAGCAAGTATTTCTGCCAATGAGAGAAGTTTGGTCAACACATAATGCATAACACAATGCACAGTAGAGGGGAGAGAGGAGGTTCTTGACTGAAAAAGAAATTTACAACATGAGAATCGCGAGTTAAGTTTTATTGGGGGTAAAATGATGACTATACCCTGGGAGACAGCATTTTAGATAGTGCTGAGAAACTGCTCCAAAGAGGTAGGG
>NW_011479413.1:14539-15901 GCF_000754665.1 Bison bison bison | reverse complement strand
GTTCCATGTCCAGTTCTAACTGTTGCTTCCTGACCTGCATACAGATTTCTCAAGAGGCAGGTCAGGTGGTCTGGTATTCTCATCTCTTTCGGGATTTTCCACAGTTTGTTGTGATTTACACAGTCAAGGGCTTTGACATAGTCATAAAACAGAAGTAGATGCTGTGGATGTTGGCGATTGGATCTCTGGTTCCTCTGCCTTTTCTAAATCCAGCTTGAACATCTGAAAGTTCACGGTTCATGTACCGTTGAAGCCTGGCTTGGAGAATTTTGAGTATCACTTTATTAGTATGTGAGATGAGAGCAATCATGCGGTAGTTTGAGCATTCTTTGGCATTGCCTTTCTTTAGGATTGGAATGAAAACTGACCTTTTCCAGTCCTGTGGCCACTGCTGAGTTTTCCAAATTGATGGCATATTGAGTGCACCACTTTCACAGCATCATCTTGCTACCATTTTGAAATATCTACCCTTAAATAAATGGGAGGTGAAAGTAAATGCATCCCAAAAAATGAAATTGGGCTAATAATCAGTTAAGCTTGTTCCTTTTCTTATATCTTATATTTTATTCTTTGGCATTAAAAATATCCATTTCATAATTATGTTTGCTAGATTAATTGACAAATCTTCACAAAGTTGTGGTAAGGTTTTTCATGAGCAACATGCTTCACATGTTCTCATCTGTTTAAAGCTATTGTCTTTGCTTCTTTTCTCTTTCCACTACATTGAACACAGTGCCTCTCCTCCCCCACTCCTAGCCATTTTTTTCTCATTAAGATTGCAGGTTCATGAGTTCCATTATTTAAGCTCAGACATAGAGAAAAGATGTAATTGAGGTCCTTCTTAAAAAAGTAGAGCTCATAAAAATATGTTTCTTTTCTTTATTTTATTATTTTTTTTATGTGTGTATGGTCTGTCATCTTTCCCATGGACTGAATAGGAGTAGTCTGTGGCAGATCCCCCTGTACTCACACTCTGATACACAGCTGGTGAATTGTTTAGCACTCAGCTTGTAGCCTGATCTGCACCAACACCCAGAGCTGGGGCCAGGGCACATAGCTTCTGTCATAGCTGCATGCAGAAAACACACAAAGCTGAATTTGAAAAGTGAGAGAAAGGATAAAAATGTCTAAATATCAAATATTCAAATTTCCATCAAACTGCTTTCTGTATGGAGGAGGCAATGGCACTCCACTCCAGTACTCTTGCCTGGAAAATCCCATGGACGGAGGAACCTGGTGGGCTGCAGTCCATGGGGTCGCTGAGGGTTGGACACGACTAAGCGACTTCACTTTCACTTTTCACTTTCATGCATTGGAGAAGGAAACGGCAACCCACTCCAGTGTTCTTGCCTAGAGAATCCC
>NW_011479413.1:10366-11078 GCF_000754665.1 Bison bison bison | reverse complement strand
ATGGAGAAAAAAATATGAAGGGAGATAAGAAGTTGTGTGTTGTGGGAAGTTGTAACTGTTAAGTAGAACTGGTCAGGAAATTCCTTGATGAGAAGACATTTTGAAACCTTTAGATAGCATTTTGGGGGACTCCAAAAAGCTCCAGTCCTTTATGTCTCCGCACAGGAAAAATTCAGTGAGAGGACAAAGTAATAGACAAGAAGTGATTTATTAGAATAGGAAGCTTGTGAGGCTTACAAGCAGGCAGAGGAGAGGGTGCCATGCCGATAACTTAGTGGACTACAGTTTTATAATCAAAGGAAAATATGGAGGGAGAAAAGATCATCTTCTTCCTCATTCTTGAACAGGAGATCAGAGTATTAAATGTTGGGGAAGGGAAGGGGAGGGAAAGTTGTGCATGACTAGGATGAAGCTATCATAACATTTTTGGCTCTTTATGTGACTAAGGTGGGAAGCCGTTTGCAGAGTTTTGAACAGAGGAGTGAAGTGGTGATTTGACTTATGTTTTAAACATGAATCATTCTGGTTTCTGTTTTGAGAAAAGACTCTAGAGGGCAAGAGTGGAAGCGGTAAATAAGGAGACCCATTATGCACGTGATAGATGATGGTCATTTGGAACATCACAGTGTAAAGTGGTTGGATTTGGAGTATATTTTGAAGGAGCAAAATTGCATGTGGAGTGTGAGAGAAATGAAGATAACAGGATTGTCAA
>NW_011479413.1:9306-10266 GCF_000754665.1 Bison bison bison | reverse complement strand
CCTGGTGGGCTGCCGTCTATGGGGTCACACAGAGTCAGACATGACTGAAGCGACTTAGCAGCAGCAGCAGCAGCAGCAGAGTATTATTAACTATAATCACCATACTGTGCATTAAATCTCCAGAAATTATTCATCTTATAATGGGAAGTTTGTACTCTTTGACTAACATCTACTCATAACTCCCACACTCTAGCCACTGATAACCACGGTTCTACTCTCTGATTCTCTGAGTTCAACTTTTTCACATTCCACATATAAGGGATATCATACAGTATTTGTCTTTCTATGTCTGGCTTATTCACTTAGCATAATGTCCTCCAGGCCCATTCATGTTGTTGTGTTAGAATTTCTTTCATTTTTATGGCTGAATAATATTCCGTTGGGTTTGTATAACATATATGTTTATATATATATATATGTATGTGTGTGTGTGTGTGTGTGTGTGTGTGTTTGTATGTGAGTTGCTCAGTCATGTCCAACTCTTTGCAGCCTCATGGACTGTAGTCTCTGTCCATGGAACTCTCCAGGCAAGAATACTAGAGTGAGTAGCCTTTCCCTCCTCCAGGGATCTTCCCCACCCAGGGGTCGAACCCAGCTCTCCTGCATTGGCAGGCGAATTCTTTATCATCTGAGCCATCGGGGAAGCCCATGTTCTACATAACATGGCATAGGAAGAGTCTAGCTGGCTGCTAAGGCTGTATCTTACAGGATTCTATACATGGCAGCGGGGTGGAGAGTCATAGTGCACACAGAGTCTACTTATGAGGGACTTGAGGGGCAATGTTCACAATGAAAAACATGATAGATAAAAGTCTCCTTTGGTATAAAAGAAGTATGAGGGACAAAATTATCTTAATAGGTTACTGTAATCCAATTATGATAATTAGATACATCCACTCTTTCTGTAGGGATGAAGCTGTCAAAAAGAACAGAATCTTTCTTTAGTCCTCTCAATTGCAT
>NW_011479413.1:4606-6189 GCF_000754665.1 Bison bison bison | reverse complement strand
CTTTTATGAAATTCTGTACTATGCTCCTTTTTTTTGATTGACTCATTTCCCTTTTATTTTTAATTATATCGCACAACTCTAATTTCAGAGATTATTATTATGAAGGTTGTAAATAATATATTTTTAATATTCTGAATTATACATTTTCAGCATTAATTTCAATACATTAGAATTTTTAAATGACATTTTTTTATGGTTCCCTTTACATAAGATGTCTAGACTAGACAAACCCATAGCAATTGAAAGTAGATTAGAGATTGGGGAGAAAAGGGAGTGACTACTAATGAGTGCAGGTATCTTTTCTTCTTTATTTAAACTTTTTATTTTGTATTGGGGCATAGCTGATTAACAAACAATGCTGTAATAGTTTCAGGTGAACACTGAAGGGACTCATACATTAAATGACACTTTTATTAATCTTTCTGCTTTGGGTGAAATCAGAATCACAATTACAGAAATAGAGAGGATGTAGAAATTATTACCAAGTATTGAGGCAACTGGCAATCTCATGCAATTACATAGGAGGTGAAAAGTCAGGGTCACTGGAATCCAGCCACAGCTGTAAATTATAATACAATAGGGAGATAAAGTGGTGCTCTAGAGCTAAGAGCCGGAGAAGGCAATGGCACCCCACTCCAGTACTCTTGCCTGGAAAATCCCCTGGACGGAGGAGCCTGGTAGGCTGCAGTCCATGGGGTCGCTCAGAGTTGGACAGGACTGAGCGACTTCACTTTCACTTTTCACCTTCATGCATTGGAGAAGGAAATGGCAACCCACTCCAGTGTTCTTGCCTGGAGAATCCCAGGGACGGGGGAGCCTGGTGGGCTGCCATCTATGGGGTCGCACAGAGTCACAGGGACACAACTGAAGCTACTTAGCAGCAGCAGCAGAGCCAAGAGCAACAAGGCATCATCATAATAATGACAGCCCTATTTGTGGACCATCACTATGTTCTAGGCATTATACTCATTATGTAGCTATCACTTTTAATACTAACCACAGCAGTGGGTAAGTATGTGCCAGAGTCCCCATTTTGTGAATTCACTGTTCAGTCAACAAATACTAAGTAATAAAGATGTCCCAGGTTCTAGGGATAGCACAGTGAACCAGATTTTTGTCTTCATGGAGCTTATGATCTTGTGGTGATGAACCACTTACCGAGTCTTAGAAAGGTTGTATACCTAGCTTAAGATCAGTTAGTGTGGATCCACAATCACATATTTACTTTCTACTTTATATTATGATGGCTGTGAAGTAGCACTCAGAAAGCAGGCAGTAGTCACAGGAAACTATGTGCAAGAGATCAAAGCTAGTTGGACTCTAGATAAGTGGATAAGTTTCCAGAATACTGGTACTGAAAGACAGAGCAAAAGGCATTCTGTGTACTAAAGAATGGGTTTTTTTTGTATACTGAATATTTGTTCATATTATTTCTTGTATTAGAACCCTTCAATGGCTCCATATTGCCTTTGGGGCAAAAGCCAAACTTTTATGATAATCTATGTGGCCCAGAGGGAGAAGGCAATGGCACTCCACTCCAGTACTTTTGCCTGGAAAATCCCATGGATGGAGGAGCCTGGTAG